>NW_019718619.1:3445434-3547534 GCF_002891405.2 Cryptotermes secundus | reverse complement strand
ATAGATCAACTGGTCGCGGTGCATGGAGAAACCCACCCTCTCTAACTAACTAACTAACTAACTAACTAACTACTGTAAATAACTAGTATCGGTCTTAACATAAATCGTTGTTTTCGAATACCCAGGAAGGTATGGAATTACAGTATGAATACTTGACTCCAATGATTTAACTTAAGATTTAGTATTAAACACGCAGAACCTTTCTGTATTGTGTGTTATCACAGTCTGAAATCACGTTTAAACGAAGCATCACAGATTCATGAGCAGATATGTGCTGGGTCGATGAAACATCCGGTAATAATCGAACATAGAACTCACAACAGTTCCATCAATCACAGAGAAGGATGGACGAGGCAGCGATGGAGGGAGAAAGAGAAGAGGGAGGGTTTGTTCAGCCGCATCCAAAAAGAAGCCTATAATTCCGACTCATTATTATGTGTTTAGTGGGGTCATGTGCGTAGCATATGCGTGCTGTGACGTAGCGCCTTTATCTCGTCTCGTTTAATTTTTTTATACTAAGCAACCGTGCGTGTGGGCAAGAGATGACAAGTTCTGATAATCGCAATTTAAAGCCCTCGGTAGGGCAGCGTAGACCTCAGCTCTAACATTGCTCCTTCTGTATTAAAAAGTTTCTGCACTCTTCTGCTACAGATTACTCATTATTTATGTTTATCCCAAATATCAGGAAGATAGTAGGCACGGTATTAGCTATATTAACCATCTAAAGGCTGTAGTAACTTACATTCAAGTCCCGATGAGGTCATTGGATTTCTTTCAATTGGCCTAATCCTTCCAGCCGAACTATGGCCCTGGGGTCGACTCAGCCTCTAAGAGAAATGAGTACCAGGAATTAATTAAATAATTTTCCTGGGAAGTAAAGCGCTACCGGCGCGTAAGGCTGACAACCTTACCGCCATCTTTGAGCCGATTGTCTAGATAATGTGGGAGCTTCAACGTCTTACAACCCTATGGGCCTCCACGGCCTGGTACAGGGATAGCTTTACTTTACTTACTTCTACTTTTACACCTAAACTTCTGTTTCAAGTACTTACTATTATACAAGACACGTAGTCATATAAATTTTGGTCTTTTCGTGTGGTTTGTTTTCCATTGTCTGTGTCCCGTAATATACCGAGTTCCGCATATTAAGACAAGAAAAAATATTCATGTTTATATGCATCCTGAAACATTTAATTTGTGATATAGCTGAAAGGCTACTGTGTAGACACCAGCAGCAGTTCAGCATTAATCTGAGGGCAGGGATTTTTGGCGATTGTTTGGTAGGCCTGCATACTTCATCACATCGGCTTGCAGGTAACCATTGCGAGACTCACTCTTACATGTTCTGCCAGAGTTGCTGGAAGGTGTAGCTCTGGCAGTCAGGGCACGAATATGGTGCCCCGGCACATTTTGGCCCTTGCTATGTGAGATGTTCCCAATCACTTTTACTTTTTAATCCCCACATGCCTCTTACATATATCAACCATGTACTGCTTGTTTTCGCCGTAATGTCATTTGTAGAAACGTGTAATGATGAAGCTTCTCAATGTGTAATATTCTCGAACTTGCCGTTAGTTTCGCTGTGTTAGGCGGAAATATTCTCCGCTAGAATCGTGGTGTCTTGTTTTGTGTATTCTTCGACCCTGAAGATAGAAGTCATATCTTCCTCCGAAAAACATATGTCTCTCTCCCAGCCACACTGCGTTACAACCCAGAATACCACGTTCTTTATAAAGAACCTGAAATCCAACATCCTTAATCTTTTTTCCTTATTTGGGACAAGAAACCAAACTTTCGCCCACAAAATCTACAAGTTAAATTATATTTTAAATACATTTCAATCAGGGCCCGGATTTTGATGACCTGAAAATATTTAAAAAATGACATATAAAATGACCGAAAAAAATCCAGAAAAATGACCTAAAATATGCCCCAAAAATGTAATACGCAGGCCCGGGTTTTTATGACCTGAAAATATTAAAAAAATGACATAAAACGACCGAAAAAAATCCAGAAAAATGACCTAAAGGAGAAAACAAAGAACACTTCGCTTCCATCTTATTCACATTTCAGAAAACATATGAAGAAAAATTCCCTAAAATGGTCAAAAATGACAAGAAATACCCTTAAAAGTCCAAAAATTTACCAAAATTTACCCCCAAAATGAAAAAGTGACCTAAAACCTAAAAATATTAAAAAATACCTACAAAATTTACATTTCTGTAACCAGCAGCTCATAACCGAGATTTATATATTTAAGAGCATCGCATAGGATACAAGGAAAAAAAGATGACATGTCATCAAAATCCGGGCCCTGATTATAATAATTGGAACACGATTATCAAAGAAGTAATATAAAATGTTTTTAGAAACTATTCGTCCTCTACGACATATGAAGCATAATTTGTGTAATGAGGTAAGTTTTCATAATTAAAATTCAGACTGTGTACAATCTGAATGAAGGAAGCCTCTCACGTAAGATGTTTTTAATACAAATTATATTAGAATTGAAACTGAGGGGTTCGTTAATGATGTCTAAAAGGGGAGAGGTGATATGAAAGAGTAGGGGACGGAATTACGAAGAAAGAAGAAGCCACAGCGTCAGTAAATATGAGAGGGGATGAGACAGAGAACAACGAGAGAGAAAGATGATGATACACGTAGGAATTAAGTTAGGTATATGACGTGGAAATATTTGGCAACGTGTCTTAGCATATCTTTTCTTCTGGACTGAACAGACATTCTTGTTTTATTAAATGCTATGACTGTCTGGTAGCAAAAATTCATAGGAATCCTCTAAATGTAATCCGCCATTTTATGTGGAAAGGCCTTGAATACGAGAGAACACGTCTTTCAAAAGATATTCCGTGAGTTGTCAGCCAATTTTGAGTTGCGTCACTTCAGTTCGGAACTACCAGATGACGAACGGACACTACCCATTTAAATTTGTTTCATTTCTCTCTAAATAAATTCTGTGGATTGTTGGTAGCTTATTGTAAAATGCGAATCTTCTATGAATGTTGTGTTTGTAAGTCCATGCCGGCATGTTCACCCTCAGCACCTCTAAATTACGTGATTAAAACAGTTAAGGTTTATCGTCTTTTAGAGCAGCTATTTACAGTAACCACTTAAGACCTTGACGTAAGTTTTTTTTCTGTTTGCTATTATTCCGCTGAACGCCAGTGCACAGTTTTAGCCTAACATCCTGTCGTTGCTACCCACAGTGCACACTGAACTGTAACTCCTCACGCACTGTTTAGCTATTCGCAGTTTAAGTCATCTGGGCTCTTAGACCGTGTATCTCGCGAAATCCAAGATCATTGTATCCACACACACACACACACACACACACATATACGCACACACAGATACGTGTATGTATATATATACTGGAATATGCTGACCGGAATCGCGGGCTGGATGGTTCGAGAACAACCTAGAAGCCGAAAGGAGGGGAGTGAAGTTGTCGGGAAGTATCCAGAAAGAGAGGCGCACGCATGTACTTCCTCCCCAAATTCGGGTTACACGACAGTATCTATTTCTTGCAGTCTGCTTGTGTTTCAGTCTTTATATGTTATTTTCGTTTAAAATATGCTTAATGTATTTTTGTTGTATAGCGTTTTTAGTTGTTCTGATGAAATAAACTAACTCTACAGAATTATTGGTACTACGCTAGCTGAAGAAGTGTCGATAACGCATGGTTCTGTAGACTGTGTTTCGTGGTATCACGTATCCGTTTCTAAACCTTGGGGAAAAAATGCAGTATTTTACTTCAAAGGATGCTGAAATGGTATGCATTTCTTAATTCCATGTATTCTTGGATACACAAGTCTTAGAAACAAGTTTTCAAAATTAGTATAACTGCTCACTTCGCACATTCGTTCGGTCTCCTGCAACGAAGAAGAAATTTTTGCTTCTCGTGTCAGCCACACCAGCATTTAAGGCTGGCAAGTTACATTCCGCTATCCATTTGTTTTATATGCATTACACCAGAAAAACGAGAGCTTTCAAAGAAATTGAATTCCATTACGAATGCAGTGTAACAGTTGCTTTTATAATATTGTAAATTTTATTCCCAAGTTGAGTGTGTATGATTTAAACCTATGGAAACCCTGGCCATATTCATTGTGTACGTTTTGCAGTTTAGTAGTTTTGTCTGTTTTATGAAATAAATGGGACAATTAAAATAAATTGGGTGGAGGAATAAAAAAAGGGTGAGCCAACGTGGTGTCGCACCTTCTCATTATGGTTTGGTTTATTACGCGGAGGGAAGAATATCTGAACTCGTTTGTCATTTAATATTAGAATACACCCTCCTTCCATTCTTTTATCCTGTGCGATCTGTAATAATTTGCAATCCCATTGATATTCTAACATAAGACAGGACACGCCTGTAGTGTAAACTTCATTCTGGATCGATAACTGTGGCCCTTAATTTTGGTATCGATTTTGAAGCTTTTCATTGCCTCATTTTTATTTTTCTATTTATTATGCCGTACATTTGGTACTTTGGCCATGCATTGTTGCTAACAACTAGTGAAATAGATTTAAATTATCATATGCACACATGCACATAGCAACATCCTTTAAATAGTTCGTGCATATTGCAAGGTATTTATATCATTTGTAGGAATGTGTGTCTTCTATCATAAATAGTCTTGTTGAATATCTAAGGGATTTTCTGTAAAGATACTAATGTAATTATCTTTTCTTGGTAGTTAAACCCTCACTTGCATTGCGGAAGTTCGAAACAATGTTCGAAATATTAGAACATTTTGGCGTATAGACCCATTGCTAGGCAACGACTCGGTAAACATTTCTTGCGGGAGACAACGCGCGCAACAATAGGACATCCATTGCTAGGCAACGGATTATAAACACGTCTCCTTAACATAGAGGCTGCTTTCTGCGTGGTCCGTGCAAGTGGTTATAAAGAAGTGTTCAGTAGCATAGAGTGAAGTGAAGGGTCCAGTTTCAGGACGCCAGCCTGCCGGGATATGAGCTTGGGAGCAGAGGAATTGAACGGAATTGGCAGCTGCAGAATAATGGCAAGAAGGGAATTAGACTGTGGAGAGAATACTTCATGTGTGATTTGAAGCGACAGTGAAACTGTTATAATCCATTGCCAGGATACGACTAGTGAAGACTGAGAACAGTAGTGCGTGTGCAACGGTGACCTGTAAAGTGTGTGGAAGTAGCGGCAGCGCTGTAATCTCATGTAGTCTCGAGCTGAATATATAAGGTGTCAATAAATCCAATTATACAATCCAAAACCCCGTCATATAAGTCACGCACCCATACACGTGACAGTATAATTAGTTTAGGCTACGTATTATTTACGGAAATCTCTTTCTATGATGATTTTAAAATGTGTTAATTTTGCATGTAATTTAATGGGCGTCATTCGTAACTTTGGCGATATATTTGTATGTTTATAAAATTATTTGTAATAGGCATGCGTGTGAGTGTACCTAACATTTGAGTCTTCGATATATATCGATGAATTTTGTTACAGTAATGTTCGGAATTTCCTCGAGGTTTGTATATATATATATATTGTCTCATATGTAAATAGTTGAAACTATCTTTCACGAAACAACCAACTGTTTGGTAACGATAAACATATTTTCATTCCTTACATTAAGAAACGTTATTCAACAGAAGTAAAGCAATAAAACTGAGGGCTCGTGCAGTCACAGAATTCAGACAGTTTTGCCTTTTTAGCCACTTTCTAAATTTTAGATGATATTCAGAAGAAAATTGTGCCACAGTCTTAATTAACTGCGATCAATTAGTCGTAACGCTAATGTTATAAAACATAGCCACAATTAAAACGGCCCATACTCCTTTGAAGCTATTATTCTTGTTAAAGTATTTTTTTGGTTCCCCTGTTCGTTTTGTTCAAAATCGACTGTCATGCAATATGAAAATATGTTGGAAGCATGGAAGGGGAGTTGGTATGGCTGCTACAAAGTGGTATTACAAGTTCGTAATATACAACTCTGTTTAGTATAGGTCTAAGTTATACTCCAATATCTCTCACAATTACTCTTGCCTGCAAAGCAGTATGGGTTTTAAAACAGGCGCGAATGCAACTCTGCAGCAATTTTTCCCGATCTCTGTGTAATAATGATTTATACAATTTGGAGGAGGAAGGTAGCCAACACGTACATAGGACGCAGGAACACTGTAGGAAAAGAGGAAGGGTGAAATTGAGGTTCACTAGGCGTTTTCCGTTAGCTAATTTAATGGCGAATTAGTGTACAGGCAGGGTAACAGAAACTGTATACAAACGCACAGGGCCGACTTTAAGGGGGCAACTTCAAGTTACGTCGTTGGTGTGTTTCATGTGTACTCTCTTTCTAGTTGATGTCAGTATGTACACTTAGGTTTTCTCGCTGTAGCCTGCGTGATACCTTCTCACAGCGGTTGTTATGAAGAATTCTATGCTATGCAATATAACGCCCTGTAGACCGCTGAAAGACAATAACAGATCTGTGCTTGTTACCTGCTTCACCCCAGATTCTTGCTTGGCTCATTCTTCGCCCCTGAAGATGGAGACGTTCCTCTGAAACGTCGGTTGAATTTCAACTGACTGCACGCCGTTATATTCCAGAAGATAGAACTCTTCATAACCGCTGCTGTGAGAACCTCAAATCCTGCATAATTTTACATATTTAATTATTGGCTCTATTTCGTAACGTATGTTTAAAGCAGCCGATTTTCGAATTGTTAGGTCGGTTAATAAATTAATTTTGCAGATTAAATTATTAAATATTTTTCGTTGCAAAGTATGGTTGCATTTAAAAGGGGAAGCACAATAGATGATTGTAGGTCGCGGTGCAAGGGCCGAGAATGCCCACCCCTTATACATTAATTAATTAATTAATTTATTTATTCATTCATTCATTCATGGTTGCATTTATAAATTAAATTTTAGTAATTGAACAGGTTATTTCATTAATTGTTTACAGATGATGGATGATGGATTAAAGTATTAATCGATTTACATCCACAGAAATTTATTAGTATTATTTATTATTTATTAATATCATCTCATTCAGGTGGTTCTTAAAGCTTGTTTGAACGAAGCTTCGCATTTCCGTGTCTCAGACTGCTCTAAGACCTTTGAATGGTAATTGAGAGAAAATTTACACTCGGAAACCAATACTTTGACGATACGAGTATCGGTAGCAATTACAGTCATGTTTGGGTTCATGATTTAAAAAGAATGACACGTCTGCTTGATGATACGCTGTCGGAATGCTACATAACCAATGAAAACAAGTGCAATTCATTTAATACAGCCCTCGAAATGCATTGTCCTGTCTGAATGACTAGTGCAACTGCAAATGAACGCCAGAAACTCGCAAATAAAGTAACAAAAGTAAGACACTGAATCATAAGGTTTACTTGGCTGCAAATTCTGCGAAACTTCTCTTTCCTGTTCCTATCACTCTCTTCCTCTCACACATACAATTATATATATTTTCCTATGTCTTCTCTCTTTGTCCTTCTAGTGCATATCTATCTCCCTCTTTCCTCCCTCCATGTTTTAGCTAAGGGCTTTATTATGGATAAGGCACTCAATAATATTCACAGACAACTTTATCGTCGGCGAAGCTTAAAACCCAGACCGACATCGTGGCTTGGGGTGGCGCTACTCGAATGTGTGCATGTCTGTATGGATCTATGTGGATGGTAGGGGGTGTAAAATAAAAGATGTGTGAGCCCAGTCGGACTGTTTAACCCACCCCTAACCAGAAATTATTCCACTCTGGTTCACTTTAATCCATCCTCCCGCACCTCATACTAATCCCTTCTCATTCTCTGTATTTCCAACACACAACTAAACACATGGGAAGCTTTTCTGTTTTGGAAAGCTTGTAGAAACCGTGTTCAGTGCTGTTTTGTGTACTTTATGATTTCGTATATGTGTATATATGTACACACATGCAGTACTGTCACGTGTATGTGTGACTCTACACGGGGTAAGAATTGCTAATCGGATATATTGCACACTGACACAATTCATAACTACACTTCATAGATGATTATCGAACACACAATAGTATTCTCAGTCTGTTACAGTCTCCGCTAGCCGTTTATTGGTATTGGCCTCTACCAATACTCTGCTTTTCCGAATTATCCCCGTGCCTCAGCTACCAGCGTCTAACAACAACGGCTGACAACGACTGAGCTGCAGCAGTCCTCTAACTGACTGCTCACCAACCAACTCACTACACTCACTGTGCTCAACTACACTGCACTCACTCGTTGAGTTGAACTCGGTCGGTCGCGTCATATAGCATCGGAGCGGCCCCACAGAGAACGCCGTTTGCGACATCTCTTCTATTGTTGCTTGACGTCACCGCGTAAGTGACGCATTCCTGTGCTACGGGTGTATGGGGTCGTTACATAGCGACAGGTCTACATGCTACAGTAAATAAAAAAAATATATATTCTATCTAATTTTCTAAAATGTGGTTGTCTTATACTGTAAAATTATGTATTTATTCATCCTGAAGATTGTTTATGACTGTTTTGCTTAACTTAGGAATATTCTATGCTTACATCGATATGTGCTATATAAAGACATGGGGAAACAGCTCAAAATTAATCTGTTTCTATTCGTGTTAGATATAGAGTCGTTGATACAGAGAAAACATCATGGGTACTTTTTAGAATTGTTGTATCCGGCAGTTTGTATGGCGCGCATGGAACTTCGTGAGTAGTCTTGTGGCGAACTACAGCCAAATGGAGAGGAATTTGGTATATTTGCATTGATAATTTGTTAATGAGGCATAATGATTAAGGAATCGGTTTTAGTAACATAAGGTGTAAAGAGTATATAACCGAATTTTGTTCCCTAGATATGCCTGCGCTATGAGTGTGCTTGAGTATGACACTAACTGACATGCAGTGGCTGGGAAGACGACTTAAAATTCCGCTGCCAGTGACCAATAATTTTTATCTGTTCAGGAGTTTCCATGGTCTTGTACTATTCGTAGGAAACAAACAATAAGTCCTTCTGATCGTCAGTTATTGAAAGTACTCTGTTTCTATTGGCTCAGATACAAAGGTAAAATGTAAAGATTACCTTGTGCTTAATTAAACACTATGCCATGCAGACATGTTGGCAAGTGGATGTATAGCTCCACCGTTCTTGGCCTTGGTACTAGGTGGACGTGAATGGTCACCTTCACGTCCGTCCCACTTTAATTACGAGGAAAGAGCCCCTGATGCCCATTAAATTGGATTGGTTGAGGTGTTGAAATAGATATTTAATTTATTCAGAGTCTTAAAATTCTAACAAAATAACTGCATTTTCTCTATTTTGTGTCCTTCAAATTAAATATTTCTGCCCATTAAGCAATGCTGCTATTACTGCTGTAATACTGAAGGAAGTTGCTTGTAGCTTGTAGAAGTGAATGCAAGTACATGTAAGTAGCACATCAGTAAGGATCACGAAAGAAGTTTCTATGTCACGTTCCTAAAAATTATCAATAGCGATCAATACACGGGTGCATTTTGTGCATCTGTGTTCTGAAACTTCTGTGCATTTTTATTCGTTGAATTGTCTCTGACGTCCCATCTTTACTAGCTTCTCAATCATGGCTCCTAATGTGTAAAAGTGGAAGTGCTACAACTGCATATTGTTTCCAAAACCACAACTAAAATTTTAGTATCAGTGCCACTTATGCAACCAAACAAATCCAGCATTAACTTCTGTATGAATTTATGCAATAGCTATTAGCGTCCGTGAGAAAGAATGGGAAGAACTGCAGACCGCAGAGAATGACCAGAGAAGTCAGATCTTTACTGAGAATGGGCAGATATTTACAGTAGAACTGAATAAGCTAAATACTTGTCCAAGGAGTCTACTTCTGTGTAAAAGGTTTACGACACCGAAGAAGAGTTCAGGGCCCAACAAAGCACTGTAGAGCCATTGATGGATGAATGAAATGAATACTCTAACGTAGATGCAGTTTATTTCAGTCATTAAATGAGTTACGAGCGTTATGAGCTAGGACTTACTGCCTCCAAATTCAAATGGGCTAATAATTGAAGACAGTACATGTACGTGTATAGGTTGCTCATGTTTTAATGAGCCGATCACGGTAGCCGGGCGGTCTAAGCAATATACTGTCTTCCCTCGCTCTGAAGCCGGGATCCTGTGTTTGAATCCCGCACAAGGCATGGATGTTTGGTATGTGTATGTGTTTATTCTGTGTTTTTGTTGTCCTGTGTTTAGATGGAGGCCTTCCGACGAGTTGACCATTCGCCCAGGGAGTCCTACCATCTGTAAAGTGATAAAAAAAACCCTAGTCATCATAGGGTATAAGATGAACGGATTAAGCCTTTTCTTTTATTGCGAGTGGGGTGGGACTAAGTCCCTTGTATTGCGGCCACATCTGGCCTATTGTACCAGCCCCAGATGATAGGTGAGGGTGATTGTGGAGGAATTGGTTGAATGAAGATTGGCAGGGGAAACCGGAGTACTCGGAGAAAACCTGCCCAGCGCCACTTTGTCCACCATAAATCCCACTTGACCAGACCCGGGAAATGGATTAAGTAAGTAAGTGTAGTTTAATGAAAGTTTTTTACAAATGTAATAATATTAATCACGGGTTCAGGTCACGTTGGCTGACGGTACGTCGTTTTGAAAAACCTACAGGGATCAGAAGGAAGTGAAGATGAAAAATTACGTCAAAAATTAAATATTTAAATGTCATAGAGGTAGACGTTTATATGGCATTTAAAATTATATTTTATGTTACTTATGATTGTTGAAGCGTGCGGTCAGCTCATATGAAATCACAACTCATTTGTGATAGCCTGTGGAAGGTCGCGATTCTCGTATCTCGTACACCGGAAATGACTTAGGTCACGAAGCTCAAGTTAATAAGATCGTTAGAGTGACTACGAACTTGCTTGACTCCACTGTGCAGTCATCTGTTGAGGAATCTGTCCCCGTTGCCAGTAAATAAGATATCACGTATGATAACTCGAATATATGGCGGTGTTCAGTTAAATGTTATAACGTTCGAATTAGTAAAATGCGATGTCCGAAGTGAACAGAGAAGTTCATGGAGGTAGGCCTAGGCCCACTGGGGCTGTAGTGCCAAGGGAAAAAAATGAGATGTGGTTTTTAATTAAACGAAAATTCATAACATGAAAATATCCTATTTTACCTGTAGCTGAACACGTAGTTAAAACAGTGAACCGATCACAGTGGCCACCCTGTCTAAAGTACGAAGTCCTCGCCCGCTAGAAAGTTGATCCTGGGTCCGAATAAAACTCGAGGCATAAATGTATGACCGCATTTTTCTGTATTGTTTTTGTCATCCGCAGGTAGAGGTCTTGCGACGGGCTCATCCCCCATCCAAGGAATCTATTAACTGCCCCTGAGTTTCATAGTTTCAGATAAATTCTAAATGGGGGAAGGGCCCAAACTCTAATCAGCCAAACAATGCAAGAAGGTGACACCTAAACTACACACACACACACACATATATATATATATATATACACAGTATATCCTATACAATGGGATAAATGTCGGTAAACTCCCCATAGACCCAGCAGAGCTTCATATTAGGATTATTGTGACGTGTTAAATTTAAATACAATTTAAATGCATATAAAGTTATAAAAATATTTATATTTCATAAGTTGTTAACAGAAGAGCTATATAACAATTCTGTAACAGAGCGTGAAAGTTGAACACCGGTAGCATGAAAGCTCAGCGCTGGATGTGACGCACGGTGGGCTTAAAAGCCATACGTACACTTTGACATATCATTAAAATGTTCTTGAAAGTGAACCAAACAAAACCAAAATCAAAATCAACCGACAAAATGCTGTGAAGGACAGCATTACTGAGTTCCATTGAAATTGAGTACAGCTAATTGCGAAGAGACGAAACTAATACTCGTGAGTTTATTTCGGTATCTTTCTAAACGTGCCCAAAACATATGAGAACAACACGCTGTCTTCGTGTCCTTATCGAGGAAGTAAACACATTCATATTACTCAAGGGAATAAGGCAAATGACATTAGGGTAAGAATTATCTCCATTATTATTGGAGTTGTATTGGTTTTGTATGGGTGTGAAACTTGGTCTCTGGCAGTAAGGGAGGAATATAGACTGATGGTGTTTGAGAACCTGGCGTTGAGGATAATATTTGATCAGAAGAGAGACAGAGTTGCAGAGAACTTCATAACGAGGAGATTCATAACTTGTACTCTTCGCCAAGTAAAATTAGAATGATCAAGTGAAGGAGGATGAGATGGGCAGGACATGTAGTACCTATTGGGGAGAAGATGAATGCATATAGGATTTTGATATAAATAAAGGGAGATCTAGACGTAGGTTGGAGGACAATATTAAAATGGACATTAGAAATATAGGATGGGTATTTGGACTGGATTGATCTGGCTCAGGACAAGAACCAGTGGAGGTCTCATGTCAAGACGGTAATTAACTTACACGTTCCATAAAATGTTGAGAAATTCTTAAGTGGCTGGGAGACTGGCAGCTTGTCAGAAATGGTTCAGTTCCTTGAAGTATGTTGCTTGTGTATATGTTGTTCCTTTTTCTTTACTCCGGCTGACTTTATAATTTACCTTTGAGCTGTTAAGTTTTCTCGCACATAAATACGAATTTAATTGAACTGAATTACAATTTTGGACTTCGCCCATTGTTATAATCCATATTTTTAAATTCCAATAACAAACAGACCTTACTGAGTATTACAATTCTGGACACTCTCCATTCGTGTGAGGGGCACTCGGTAGCGTAGTTGGTTAAGGCACTATGCTACAAGCCGCGAGGACACTAGTTCGATTCTCGAAGAGGCTTTTGAATTTTACAGTTGGCCTAATCCTTCCACTACGGCCTTGGGGTTCACTCAGCTTCTAACAGAAATAAGTGCCAGGAATTTTCCGGGGGGTAAAGGGCGGCCGCTGCATGAGGCTGACATCCTCACTGATGTGAGCCTCTACAATCTCTACAAAGTGTGGGAGCTTCAAAAATCTCTTACAGGTATAGCTTTATGCTTCAACTTATTGAGTCTTGTGATTTATATGCTTCAAATTGTCGAAGTTTGGCTGTGCGAAAAAAAAATTTATAAAAAATTTACATTCTTTAATCTGAAATAAATGTTCAAGTTATTCTAGGCACATCTGACTCGCATTCAGAAGGTTCCTGAACGGACTATCAAGCCGCCACACCTGCCTGACACTATGCATATTCCTGTTCGTGCAGTACTCCACTGACGCTGGGAACACAGAGCGAATTATTTAATTTAGTTTCTGCAAGTGTTTTCATTTTTAGGGTAAGGTGTTAATATAGCGTCAGAGAAACAGAAACTGAAGTTCGGTCAAGTATATCGACGCAGTTAGCACTTTATAGGCCGCGCCATAGCTCAAGCGGTTAGTCGCTAGCTTCCCACCGCAGCGGCCCGGGTTCGATCCCGGGTCTGGTCAAGTGGAATTTGTGGTGGACAAAGTCGCACTGGGGCAGGTTTTTTCCGGTTACTTCGGTTTACCGTGCCAGTCTTCATTCCACCAATTGCTCCACAATCACCCTCACCTATCATCTGGGGCTGGTACAATAGGCCAGAAATGGCCGCAGTACAAGGGACTTAGTCCCACCCCAATAGCAATAAAAAAATAGCACTTTACCAGTGGAGCTTTACAATAAAGTATTACACAACTATTTTAATATCTCTCTCAGCTGCCTTACCTTTATATTTTAATATTTGTTTGATGTAATTAGACTGAAGACTGGCCATACCTGTAGATTTTACATTGCATGAAAGTGCTGTACATCAATTCATTGCTAATACTCATCTTTCATTACTCCCATGTATGTGCATGTGTGCACGCACGCGCTGGCGGGTGTATTGCAATCTTACTGGGTGGTCCATACTTGTGACTCACTGCCGGAAGCAAAGTGATATAAACACTTAAGCCACTGTGATTAATTACTCATGAGTCTATACTGTTAGGAAAGGAAGAATTCAGCTGTAAATTTGTACAAAATATGGACACATGCCTACAGATTATAAGTAAATGCACACCATAGATCTTCTTCTTAACTTAGGAACCAATAAGACTGAATAAAGTCTCTGTCACATGATTTGGAAAACGCACACAGTCCAAGCTGTCTCACTGCATGACCACCCAGACTGTCCCATCCCAACCTTTCAGAGTCTTGGGACCATGCAAAGTGGGTGTTCTTGGCGCTGAACTCTACAGTGCGGAGTTAAGTCTACAGCAAGTCCAGGATTCAAAGTGGTCATGTTTCGACCAGGAAATTTATTGCTACCCTCATTTATACAAAATGTTGCCGTTTTTTAACTACTAAATGAATAATTTTATAGTAAATGATAGCATTTATTGATATATATATATATACACGTATATTTATTTATATACGGCAAGGTAAGGTTTCCGTCAACACAACAAGCGTGGTTTAATCAATATTCAGATTGAATTTCATTTTATTTTCTACCGCTACAAATACAGCCGAGATAGCGTTTTCGGTATAGCGACTGGCTACGTGCTGGACGACCAAGAGGTCGGAGTTCGAGTCCTGGTGGGGGAAGAATTTTCACTTCTCTATGTTGTCCAGACCTCCTCTGGGGCCCACCCAGCCTCCTATCCAATGGGTACCGGGGGATGTAAAGCTGCGGAGCGGTGAGGCTGACCGCTGATCTCCATCTGTTTCCGATGTTAAGGATTGTGGAGCTCTGCCTCCACTGTCCCATACGTCTTCCTTGCGTGGTGCTTAATTAATAAAACCCAGACATAACTTTACTTCCATTTCTGAAGGAAAGAGAACAGACTCATACTATCATCCTTGTGTATGTGTCTCTGCGTTCTCATCCCAGTATTTTATTCAGATGAGTTGTAGCGACGCTTGGTAAGGACGTTGTGCTGAAGGCCAGTTTTCTATGTAAGTTCTTGCGGGATTGTTAAGGTTTCTTCTTTACTTCGTAACGTCCAGTTTCCTGCAATCAATAATAACATGGCGGATACAGGAACTTGTGAGGTGCGGGAACCATTTAGCTTAGCATCCTGAATTAATGGCATGGCAACAGAGCTTCGAAGAAAGTGCAACTTTATTTATGTAGGTTTCTGAGAATATAAAATAACACGGCGGCCGTGAGTAATTTTTCTTTGGGTTCCCGTTCTATGGTTAAACTAATAAAATACATGTGTTGTGTTTTTGGCGATGGTGAAGATATGATACAATCTGTAAAGTGTGAACTTATCTGGATTAAGAATTTGCCGTTCCTTAGTGGAAAGAGAATCCTTGTTATGTCTCAACAAATTAAGCAGCTATGAGAAGAGTAAGTAGATGAAGAATTCGGGTTTGTGATTGTATAACGTGATATCAAATCTTAATAGTAAGAGTTTCACTTGTGGGCTTAGTATGAGTTTTAATGTAGTATTCTGAGTGGACAACACTGCGAGGAAGTGTATATCAGATTACTTTCCGAATTTACTGTGTATGAGTTACTAAATTCTTAATCAGAAAATTATGGAGGCTGGTGTAACTGAAGTTTTGAGAGCACTGAATTAGGTCGGGAACAAATGTAATTATTAATCAGAATATTACGGAGATTGGAGTACGAAACATTCCGAAAATCTGAGATAAATTTTTAACACAACTGGACTCCTAAGATCTGCAATGTTTTCAGAGAAATTTTTCCTATCGTTTCAATATTACGACCGAATGATGTGGTCGTTTACGTCACGTTCTTATACACGTATAACACATCAAAATCTCATAATTTCGACCCCACTGTTCGACGTGACATCAGTGAATTAAGTTAATATATTGTCTATAACGTAAAATATTCAATCAGAATCACACATTTTATTCTTTCTCCAGAAGATATCCAAGGTCTTAAAACTCTACTGTAACTATACCTGCATATTTATTGTATCAGTCAGCCATTGGCCATATTGTTCCTGTCGAGCCTAGTTCTTTATTGGTGGCCGGAACTGACAATGTGATTCACTGTAACACTAGGTGGTAACACTAGGAAACACAAGACGCAGTATTATCTTCATCTGTGCTCCAAATGTTAGCGAAACGGATCTATAGTGTAGACTTGTAACAAAGTAATGCTCATAATAAATGGAAGAAGGGGTGTTCGTACCGAACGTGAGGGTTAAATATTGGATCCCAACTGTGTTAACACGTCAAACGTGAGCAATCATACATTAAGCTGTGGCGAATATATCATATGGTTTTACCACCTGGCAGATAGACTGGTGTTAAGAAGACTTAGTGTACCGTATGCTTCAGAAACCCTCATGAAACAGCATGAGGCAGACACATTTAGCCAGGAGTGGTTCAGCGTTTTCTTGGTAATACAGAAAGTCCACGCTTTACGTTATCACAGTTAACGTTGTATCATTATTACGTTGGTACGCTTTTCATACCGAGAAGTCATACAACGCCGTGTTAGCTCGTTATTGCGTTGTTGTTCATCCCAGAGTTTTAAGAAAGTGATCAGAGAGGGTTGCTCTCCCAGACAAATGTTTAATGTTGATGAGACCGGGCCGCCATCCGTCACTGATGCGCTTCACATTTGGCCGTCAGTGAATTCACAGTACTTTGTTAATGTCTTATGTTTCAGTGGGAGCTAAAGTACGGCTGGTGGTGGTGATGAATTTACTGTATCAAAATAAATGTTACATAAACATTAATGGAATTTATAATTGCATGGAAAATGCAGTCGTTTTGGAATGTGGCGCCGTGTAGATCTTGGGTGAACTGACGATTTGGAGGAACGTATTGCCTCTATCTTCAGGGGAGAAAATCCGCAAGCGAGGGACGAACGTGAGCAGGTGGCTCATTCTGCAGAGCCAGAGAAAGAGAGATCGGTGAAGGGTAGCAGACGTTACTGGGGAAAATACTGCCCCTATCTTGAGGCCTAAAGTGTAAATGGAGGCATGTAGGATGCTAAGGAGTTGTCAGAAATACTTGTGAAGTTGGGGGAGGAAAGTCTGAAAGCGAGAGATGACTTGGAAGGCCAAGCTTAGATGGGAGAGCTATGTTCCGAATACATTTTAAAGACGCACTTTGTGAGAACGCGTAAGTTGACACAGCTCAGGATAGTAGAAAAGAAATGAACCTTCAGTTCCAGGATTAACTGAGCAACTGTTACCATCTCATTAAGGACTCAGCTTCATGGGGCAAAGAATCCGCTGTGCAGAATGTCAGGGGCTCTACTAAACAAACAAACGACAAATACAAAATATTTTTTGAACATCTGTGAAATTCTACCAAAATTCATTGTGTCACATCCCAGAAAATTTGCATTCTTCAGGTTACGAGATCTTGTTTTCATTCAATATCTTGATCATGGAAATGTCGGAGCGCAATGATTTACTAGCAGAAACAATGTACTTTGAGTACTGCTTTGCAGTGTCTGTGTCTCCCAGTAAAATATGGGATATTGCCAATTTTCACAGTCGAAGCCCGTTACAGAAATATTTGGGACAACTAGTACAGGGGACCAGGTTGGAAAACAAGCATGGCTGCCAGGACATGGTTAGTCCCCCACCAGATCCCAACCTAGAGAACAGAGGTGAAGCGTTATAAATCACACTGAAGCCCCCCACCCCCCAAGTGATTCATGACTTGCTCCCCAGAGTGCTGGTTCTACCCACTATCCCCCCCTCCCCTAACAGGGACTGCACGCTCTTTAGGTGTATGCAAGGAGGATAGGATCATCGGATATTATCATCTTTGCTTGTCCGACTCGTGAGATACAGCTTGCCATTATAGGGCCAATTTGTGTTCTGTATTTAGTATTTATATGGAAGTGCTGATTGGGTATTAAATGCACTTGAATTTTGGGCTAGATTTTAATCAGTCAACTGGCGTTCAAATTAAGTTCCTGTCATTGATTGACGTGATTTTCTAAATATTGATGAAAGTGCTCTATGCCGATCTATCAGTCACTGTTACGTAAGCAAGAACATTGCTGTGAGGCGAGTCGTGATGACGGAGCGTACATGAGATCCTAGGAGAAAACTGCTCAAATCAATTCATTTCCACGAAGAAACAAACTAGGCTCCATTGTATGGGATGAATATATTTGTGTGGGCCTAGGAACACTATCACAGCCTCGATACGTTGGGATCCCCCCCCCCAAGGGAGAAAATAGAAAAGATGACTTGATAACGACGAGATAACCAACTGAATGTTTAATTACATATTACAAATCTGTCTGCTTATGGACACGTTGCATGTAAATTATATGATTTCATTAGTCTTATCAATGTTGGAATTATTCTAAGAAAACTCAACCTCAAAAGGAAATGTATAGTTACTACCTGCTTTCATAATTTGTTACAAAATATAATTCAGGATAATAATAATAATAATATTACTAGTATAACAACAACTGTCTTTGTTCTTAGTGTTGTAATCTAAACGCAAAAGGATATCCCATTTTCAAGATTAGTTCGCACTTCAAGCAGTCTTAATTTTCTGTAAATTAACAATGCTTATACACATTTATCTAGGCCCTGTGGTTTACTCAGCCTCTAACAGAAATGAGTACCAGGATTTAATTAAATAATTTTCCTGGGGAGTGAAGCGCGGCCGGCGCGTAAGGCTGACAACCTTACCGCCATCTTTGAGCCGATTGTCAAGGTAATGTGGGACCCTTAACGTCTCACAACCCTATGAGCCTTCACGGCCTGTTACAGGGATAGCTTTACTTTTACTTATTTTCTTACTTTTGCACATTTATAGGTGTTCGGAGCCCTTCATTGTATTATGAAGGCTAGTTTCTTTGTTAATAACTAGTGCAATGGAGTTCTGTGTTTTGTATGCTGAATATCAGTATTCAGCGAAAACTCTGAACAGTGTTGAGCTGTCGGCGACTTTCTCAGTAAGACTGGTAATGTGGACGCAAGAGCACAAAATCGCACCGAGGAACTATCTGATTTGCATCGGGCTACGTGACACTCTTACAACGGCCGTTCACTTGATAGGTTACATTTATGCAGCATCTGCTTTATATGAATGTATTATGCAACGGTGTTTCTTAAATCTGTGTTAACAACCTGTGGTTCCACGCACACTTGACTCCTTAAACAGGTGGCTGTCTTACAGAAATTAATTTTAAAAAATCCCATCTCATACGTCTCTAATATCTATATGTTTAAATATTGTTTCTGTAAGTTAATATGACATTATGTTCCCCAAAACGAGGACAGTTAGAACAGCCCTCTTATGCAAATTGCCATCTTGACAGGTTTCGCTATTGTTAAGACGGTAGAAGCAGCTTTGTCTATCAAGATATCCCTCTTTTAAATGTATGTCAGTGGTGACATATGTTCGCTCCCTGATGTTCATATACACGGAGATTGATTTTTATGAGATCCTTTTCTTTGGCACCTCGAAAGTAATCCCGTAAGAATCTTCCATTTTTACACCCAATTTTCACTGCGATTCCTTCTCATGTAGGCAATGGATGCATTAAACAGTTGTTTATAAAATCATTTGGTTGTCCTTCGAATTTGTTTTATGCTGAACGCTTTAGATTAAAAGGATGAAGAGTTATTTGTGATCTAAATTTTTTGTAAATAAGAGTGATTTCAGTTATTGTATGGAATTTTAATAACATTTCGCATGAGTCACATAAATGAAATTTATTTTCTTATAATTTACAAGGCATTCAGTTTCCGAGATTTAATATTGGCAAAAATATATAAGTACGAGTATTTTAAGTTCCAGTTTCACCACATTTCTCCTTGTATTACAGGCTACTCAGTCGCTATTGGGTCACTAATTAAACAAGTAGAAACTTTCATTTTTAGTTCGTGCTATCTTAACAAAACTGGAAACGCTTCACCCATGGTTACGAAAGCGAAGAGCTTCTGATGTTATGTTACTAAGAATGTTATTTCTTATTGAGACTGCTGGGTATGTTTTGATTAAAATTATATCACAAGGAAAATGTTTATGAGTTCAATAATAATATTAGTAGGTTAATTATTGATAGTATGCCCTCTTTAACACTATACGTACTCACAGACTGATACCGTGATTATTACTTACTTACTTACTTATGAAGCTGAGTCCTTCTGGAGGAGACGCCAATTCTGCAGCTACTCAAGAATTTCCCAGCATTTTATGGAACCCGAAGGTTCATTACCGTGTTCACAAGTGTCCTCCACTGGTCCCTATCCTGAGCTAGACCTTTCCAATCCATACCATCCCATCCGGTCTCTCTAAGATCCATTTTAATGTTGTCCACCCACTTACGCCTTGTCTTCCCTGTGGTCTCTTTCCTTCTGGCTTTCCCACCAATATCCTCTACGCATTCCTCGTCTCCCCCATTCGTACTACATGACCTGCCTACCTCATCCTCCTTGACTTGATCATTCTAATTATACTTGGAGAAGAGTACAAGTTATGAAGCTCCTCATTATGCAGTTTTTTCCAACCTCCTGTCACTTCATCTCTCTTCGGTCCAAATATTCTCAACACCCTGTTCTCAGACACCCTCGGTTTATGTTCCTCCCTTAATGTCAGAGACCAAGTTTCACACCCATAGAGAAATACAGGTAAAATTATAGTTTTGTATATTCTAATTTTTATGTTTTTGGACAACAGACGAGAAGACAAAAGGTTCTGGACTGAATGGTAGCAAGCATTACCCGAGTTCAATCGCCTCTTAATTTCCTCCTGTATCTGGTTTCGATCTGTTGATATGGAAATTTATTACAGAAAGCTCATTATTCTTACAAATCGAATCTCATTATCACCCCCCCCTTTTCATCTATACCTCACTTAGCCTATGAACTTTATGATTTCTCTGTCTTTGCAGTGAAAGAAATCACATGTTAAATAGAAAATGTTTACCAGGAATATCATCATGAAACACCCTGTATTTCATACTCCAAATGTCAGGGCATAAGACGAGTGGTAGGATTCATTGGGTTCAAATTCTGGCTCCAGATACTGTATCTTCTGCCACACCAACTATATTCCATTACATTAGAAACATAGCTTGCCTATAGTGAACGGCCTTCAGATCTTTGGGGTGGCATTTAATGGCATTGTATTGTAATGAGATAATGTTTTATGTCACCTCTTACCTTAATAACGCTGTATTCGTAACTCTGCCCATGTTACCTTGGTAATATCGTATTGTTCTATTTTGTAATTCGAATGTGAAACAAATATTCTCTTGTACAGACTTGTTAACAAGTAATAGCTCTGAGCAAGTGCGCTTTGTGATTAAATGTCTCTTGAGTTCTCTAAATAACCCATGAGAACATGAGTAAAAGATTTTAAATTAACCAACGAAGTCTGATATATATATCGCCAATTAGAGAGCTATAGAAGGTTAAAAGAATCTTCTACTTTAAGATATTACTGAGCGTAATTCATTGCTAAATATTTTTGCCTGTGGTTCTGTGTGAGTGTGAAACTTTGATCTGACATTAAGAGAGGAACCTAGACTGAGGGTGTTTGAGAACAGGGTGTTGAGAATAGTTGGACCGAAGAGAGATGAAGTGACAGGATGTTAGATAAAACTACACAGTAAGGAACTTGATAACTGGTACTCTTCTCCAAGTATAATTAGAATGATCTAGTCAAGGAGGATGAGATGGAGGAAGGCATGTAGCACGAATGGGGAGATGAGGAATGCATATAGGATATTTGTGGGAAAGCCAGAAGGAAAGAGACCACTAGGAAGACTAAGATGTAGGTTGGTGGACAATATTAAAATGGAACTTACATATATATAATGGGATCTTATGGACATCTTACATGTCACAATATATTATATATATTTTAATATTTTTGTCCCATCTACGTCTGTCTTCCAAGTCATTTCTTCCGTTCAGGTTTTCCAACCAAAGTTGCTGATGCATCTCTCATGCATGCTACATGCCTCGCCCTTATTATATTTCCTAATATTTGGCGAAAGGTGCGGTTTATCAATGAAACTCCGCATTACGTGAATTTCCCAAACTTCCTGATACTCAGAATTACTGGGTTCTCTGACACTGTCCATCGTCCGGTATTCTAGAAACTAGAAAGCACAGCGCTTCGAAAACGGGACCTGTTTCCATCCTGAGGTGAAGGAGGAGGGTGAGACACACTGTTGTGTCAGTTAGAAAGAGCTTACCTCAATCACTGATATTTCCACCTTCTAAGTCCTCATATTCTCCCAGTCACCTCTCCTCAAACACACTCATTCGATATTTTTCCTTCCAAGATATGAGAGGTCATGAAACAGCAGGTAAAATGACAGTTTTGCGTATTTTACTTCAATTTATATGTTTCAGGTAGCAGACTAGAAAACGAGTGATTCTCAACTGGCGCGAAGCAAGCATTGCCCGGATTTTATCTGCACTCGATTTCTTCATGGATGAAATTTTAATTTCTTTTCGCCGTTCCATATAAATATAGCTTTGCTAAACCTGCTTTCGCTTTGCCATTTCGGAAGAAGGAAATCAATTTGAGATGTGGACAAACCGCACTTGGGTTTTTAACTAGAAACATTCGGAAAACGAATGAAGTTCACTTATTAACTTGTAGCTTAATTCGAAGCAGTGTCAATGAAATCGTACCTTTTAGTACAGGAGGTTGTGGGAAATTGCACAACGAACACTTTCATGATTTAGATTTTTCAGCGAATATTATTATTGAGATCAAATGAAGGATAATGACATGGGTAGGGCATGTAGCAAGACGTTTGAGAAAACATTAAAAACTGTAGTCTTATATTCTCAGAAAAGATATTTCTTGGAAGTCCTACGTGTAGATGGGAAACAAAATGAAAAGTGATCTTAAGAATTTTGGTGGGATGGGTTGAACTGGATTAAATTAGCTAAGAATAATACGGTCCGGTGGCGATTTCTTGTCAACAGAATAATGAACTTCCTGTTTATGAAGCACGGGGAATTTCTTGAATGGATGAGCGACTATTGACAAAGGATTTTGCTGCATGGACAATTAAATGTGAGACATGTGTTTGCGTGTTTGATGGAATGGGTGATAGGTCTAGTATAAAACAGGATTTTAAACGAATTAATACAGGCCTATGTGACATGCGGGTAGTAGGAAACGAGGGGTTTTAATTTTATAGTTTGTTATCTTAACGTTACCGTGCTGCTTTCTCATGTTGTATGTAGTGCTAAAACATTTATTGTTCTGTAATTGAACTTGGATGTTGAAGATTTTTATGTCTATCATTGCATTAACATTACATACTGATAGGCATATGTTCAGGTTTGTTTCTTCAGTAGATGCCTCTATCTGGTTTCCAGTTACGGACTGAACCGAATCAAACCAATAACTCTACTCTGTAACCTGCGTTGCTCTGTACATGCAGTGTACATAAAATTGTCAGTGAGATGAAATAAATTGTGCGTTTCTTTGCGATAAATTAGTTCACGTTGTGAACATGCAAACCTATTTCTTTTACAACACAGAGATGATATATAAATTACGGAATATAATAAATTTTGTTTTATTTGTCATTAATTCAACTTAATCTTCATATGCAGAAATATACTTCATAGTCACTTATTTCTGTTAAATCACGTTTAAGTTATTTTTCAATGGAGATGTCTGTAGGAGATGTAACACCAACTCAGAAACTCGCGTGTTCCCAACGATTATCGTAATAGCAAAGCAATGATTGTCTAAGGGTAACAACAAGCCCAAAGAAATCATGATTCTTTTCTTTTTGTACAAATTTGGGGGGTTAATTAGTAATTTGTTATTATTATTACGTGTTTCATGGCATTTTCTCCCAATTTTGCTTTGTCGGAAGTTACGAAAAATGATTCAGAATAATTTTTAATTATTTGTCATTTACATATTACCAATGTATAAAACTATAACAAACTAATGTTAAACATAGAAGACTGGAATAGTATGTAACACGAAAAAAGGAGATTTAATTGTTAAGCAATCTATTGATCTGATGACTACTGTTTCATGTCAGCACATTTTTCACTGTTTCATTTACCTATCAACATCGTAGGAGACTGTTCTCCTTGTTACTGGACTCCACAGGCAGCCGGAGTAATGTTATTTCGATTCCAGTGTGACAGGTGAGATTATCAACACGGTTTCTTACCATTAACTGTCTACACAAGTCGTACATGGGCAAATATCAACTACTTACTAATCATTTCTTAAAATCCAACATTTTCTTTCACTGTTGATCATAAGGTGCAAAATATTTGCATGACAAATTTGAGAAAAACTGGAGAATTGCATGCATGGCAAAGGTGCTATATTTCGGAGAGGCTCCTAATGTAGGATAGCGTGGTTCTTCGAGAAGTAAGAGCAGCGCTATGGTGGAGGCCACAGGAACTTACAGCTCCTACCAGACCAATTTCTCGGCAGTGGCAAATTGGACATTCAAGCAGCAGTGTTGCCTTATAATCAGTGTATGTCTTTCTGTCAATTTTGACGGAAAATTTATTTTACAGAGCTAAGATGTCGAAACTATTTTGGAGTTTTAATTTGTAATTATTTATATTAACATAATTTTGTATGCTATGACATTTATATCATATGTTTCCAATGCTTCAAATAACCACGATTCCCTGTTATGCTGCCATGTTGAGTTACTATTAGGTTCCACATTTCGGATGCTTAACATGGCTGTGATGTTCGAGGATTTAATTTAGTAACCTTTTACATGAACTTGGTGCTTTATTCAGTCATAGGTGGCTGACAATAGAAGGAAGGAAATGGACCATAGACTCCATAATAAGTGTAGAGCAGGTTATAAATAAAAATAAATTGTTTTCCTGAAAGATGTATGGATTACTCTTCATATGCACTCGAATTTGGGTTTTTCTTTTTTATAAGGATATAACTTGAGGTTCTCAAGAATTGAAAGCGGTAGAAGGTATAGAGCAACATTGAGTTGAAATCTTCAAATAGGTTCAAAGTTTTGGAAGACTCTTAGATGTATACTAATAGAGCTGGGAAAACCATTAGACAAAATAGAAAAATATCACAGAGAGGGATTCCAGGTTATTATGAATTGAAGAAGCATAAACCATGGTTCGACGAAGAATGCTCAGAATTATTAGATCAAAGGAAACAAGCCAAATTGCATTGGTTACAGAATCCAAGAGAAAAAATGGGGATATTCTGAACAATATAAGACATGAAGCCAACAGGCATTTCAGGAAAAAAAAAGAGGGAATATCTGAAAGACAAAATTAATGAGCTTGCAACGAATAGTAAGAGCAAGAACATTAGTGACATGTACAGAGAAATAAATGAATTTCAGAGGGATTGCCATCCCAGAAGTAACTAACTGAAGGATCAGAATGGTGATCTGCTTGCAGTTCCTCACAATATTTTGAATAGGCTGAAGAACTACTTCTCTCAGTTATTGAATGTGTACACAGGGTCAGTGATATTAGGCAGATAGAAATACATACAGTTGAGCGATTAGTACCTGATCCTAGCCCTTTTGGGGTTGCATCCCTATTGCAAAATTAAGAAGTATAAATCGCCAGTTAGTGATCAAATTCCGGCAGAAGTGATTCTAGCAGGGAGTGAAACATTACGGTCTGAAATCCATAAAATCAACAAGTATGTGTTGATGTTGTGAATCTACTGGGTCATAGCATAGATAGCATGAAGGAAAACGCATAAAGTTTAATTGATGCTATTAAGGAGATTGGTATGGAAGTAAACGCAGAGAAAACTAAATATATATTGCTGTTTCGTAACCATAATGCAGGGCAAAATCATGTTAACGTATTCTTTGAAAATGAGACATAGTTTTAATATTTGGGAGCAACAGAAACAGGTCAAAATATGATTCAGGAGAAAATTAAGAGGAGATTTAATTCGGATAATGCTTGCTACCATTCAGCGCAGAAGTTTTCGTCTTCTCGTCTGCTGTATAATAACATAAAAATTAGAATATACAAAACTATAATTTTGCCCGTGGTTCTATTTTTCTGTGAAACTTGGTCTCTGACATTAAGGGAGGAACATAGACTGAGGGTGTTTGAGAACAGGATGTTGAGGAGAATATTTGGACCGAAGAGAGATGAAGTGACGGGAGGTAGCAGAAAACTGCATAATGAGGAGCTTCATAACTTGTACTCTTCTCCAAGTATAATTAGAATGATCACGTCAAGGAGGATGAGGTGGACAAGAAGAGAGGCGAATTGGAATACATATAGCATATTGACGGAAAAGTCAGAAGGAAAGATGGCCAAGACGTAGGTGGGAGACCAATATTGAAATGGATCATAGGAATATAGAATTGGATTCCATGGCGGCTTCTCAAGAACCATCCCTATACAAAATTAGGCTACAATTTTCGCAGGCCTTTCCTTTCCACCTTTTTGACTTGATTCATTCTTTTAATATATGCTACATTAGAGATAATAATATGTACTGATTCTCATTCTGAATGGAACAAAGCACTGAAACAATGATGTAGATTCTATAGGGTTTTGACGATAGTGTATAGCACTCAGAATTACTTAGTTTTTGGACTTTGTCCATCGTTCAATATTCTAAAAACATTACGTTTTGAAAGCTGGGTACTGTTGGTTCGCGAATCTATCGACAAAAAAATGTGGCATTCACCTTAAGTATTAGAAATATAGTACCTTTACCTTACTCATTTTCATTGGAAATTAGTTCCAATTAGAAAGAATATGTCATGCTAAGTATACAAGATGAGGCAAAACGGATCCCCACGGCCGTTAATCTCGGGTTCCTAGACCGGGATATAAGAAACAAGGGGCAATAAGTATGCTGGATGAGCAGAACATTAGCAAGAAAACTGAGATTAGTCGGCACCGGGGAATCGAGCCCGGGATCTTCAATAGATTCCGACGTGCAGTGCCGAAGTTGTTCCATGCAGTTAGTGTTGCTTCCTGCGCAGGATTTTAAAGCGTACACGACTGTGAAGCATTCCTTATATATTATATAACATTTTGAATGTTTCTAAATATTCGTTGTTCTTTTAACCACTTCGACCAGAGATAGAATTGTTTATCAATTAATATCTGACAGATCTTGTATAGCTCAGTCAGTATAACAACGGGCTACACGGTTGAGAGCGGGGTTCGATTCACGGCTTTGGCAAGGGATTTTCCTGAGTCCAGACCGATTCACGGGCCCGCCGAGCATCCTATCCAATTAGTTGTGGACGCTGGTTCCTCAGGGGTGAAGTGAGCTCGGTGTGAGGCTGACCAGTCACCTTCATCTAGTACCGGGGTGAAGAATGGTGGAGCTATGACACCACTCCCTTGGTACGTTTTCATACCTTCTTGTTCTTGTACATTTATGGATTAGGCTATTTGTTCTGTACCCATTCAGAAATAATTAATTCTAATATCTGAAACTCATAGTCAGTCTGTAGGACTCCTTGGAGAAGGGTTCAGCCCTTCGCAAGGCCTACCCACATAGAATTAACACAGACATCCATGCCTCGAGTGGGACTCGAATCCATGATCCCAGTGCTCGAGAGCGCGACCACTGTAATTGGCACGTCTTCATGGCGTGGTGCTTTATAAATTAAGCTTAAGAATAAATTTCCCTTGTATTTTTACATCTTTCTCAGTAACTAATTCCATGGAAGAGTCCTGCTTTAGAGTACTTTAGTCCCTCAGCTCATCAGGAAATGTCGACCTTAAATTGAACACCGAACATTCATTAGTGTCCGCTTTTGCTGAGCCAGTTGCATGCAGTCCCATATACATATTGTGACGGGTCTAACCGTTGCTGGGCAACGGGAGGTAGAACGACTTACCACGAAGACAGACCCTTGATAAACGGTCGGTTGCTAAGTTACGCAACAGTAAGGAAAGCGATATTTGTCCGTGCTGAGCCGAAGTGCGCTGGTTGCTACGCAGTGTTGCCCAGCAACGCCTTTGTAAACACGGCGTAACGAAACAGGGAAGCCCGTGCAACGACTGTTGCTAGGCAATCGGCAAACATGACGTCACGCATAAGTGAAAGCTATCACGTAACTGTTTTCTGTGTTGTCAGTGCGGAAGCTACATAATAGGAGTTACTAGAGAGTGTGTGATCAGGAGTGACACAGTGTGGATCGTGAAGTCGCCGAGTGCAGTTGAAGTCTAGCATTCGCCAGAGTGAATGGAAACAGGAGAAATATTTGTGATACTGCCGATGGCTGTAATTGTGAGAAATGTAAATTACGTTAATGTGAGAGCGAGTGTTCAATAAATTCGCTATATTCAATACGGCCTGAAGTTATTTGTCGCGTGACCTACCCAACACGTGACAATATTATGGCATATTTATGGTCATGACTAATAATAGAATGTTTGGATTGGATGACTGGATTTATTGATCACCCCATTACAATCCCTCTTAAGCACAATCAATTACAATAACTCACAATATATCTTCAGCCGAACCCTTCTTCCTTGACTTCCTAGGACTCACTCAATTCTGATTCTCTCTCTATTTTGATTTTGGTCTGCACTACTTATATAGCCTCGAGGCGGACGAATAGAAAACATCCACTGCCTAGCACTGGACGTCTTCAATTGTTGGTTGCGTTATTTTTTGCGCGCTCCTTTACCAAGTCGTTCCCTAGCAATGGGTCTACATGTCACAAAATGTACAAGAATTTGAAAGGCAAGGTAACATAATGTAAATATAATCCTGTAACAAGTATTGAAAATCCATAGGGTTGTAAGAGATCGAGGTTCCTACATATTCTCTAGATATTTGGTTCATAGATAGCGGTAAGATTGTCAGCCTTACGCGCCGGTCGCCTTTTACCCCCCAGGAAGGTTCCTGGTACTCATTTCTGTTAGAGGCTGAGTCGACCCCAGGGCCATAGTGCGGCTGGAAGGATTAGGAAAATTGAAAAAATCCAATGACCACATCGGAACTCGAAACCGCGACCTTTCGGCTTGTAGCTTATTGCCTGAACCAACTACGCTACCGCGTATTATTGTGGTGTTATTTTCATTACTTCAAGTTTGAAAAATGCCTTTCACTTTCATTTCCCGGACCCTTTCGCTAGAGAATTACTCGGACAATCATTACTCTTTATATGTAACTAGTAAATCAGAAGGCTGGCTGACAATCTGCCTATTAGTGGGAGCGAGTAATTCCTCGTCCTTAATTGCGAAGCCATTACGTCCATCAGCTGCGATGCTATGCACGTAGTCGGCCCATGAGAAATTACGTGCTTTAGATGCAGAAAAGTGGCGTGGTTCGTATGGCCTTGCCTCTGCCCCGTTTTCGACAGGACCCAGCTCCGAGACATGGCTAGCACTTCTCACGTGTAGGCCTTCTCCTTTTCACTGTGCTGTCAGGAATGTGAGTATTGCAGTTAATGAATAATGTCACGTGTAGCGTAGCACACGTGATGAAATTAACAGGTTCTAGTTCGGATGATTGGATTTATTAGCATTTCGGTTACACTCTCTCTCTTAATTACAATTAATACAGAGCTATGGCTGTTTCTACACCTTATAAGTCACTATTACATAGGCACTAGGATTGTAAGTTTCCACTTGTCGTCTCCTAGAAACAGATTCCAACACAGAAACTATCACTTCAAATCACTATGAAACCTTCTTGTCTTCAATCCCTCTGTACTCAGTCTTCACAATTCACGCTCCATTCTCGTCCTTGTACTCTCAACTGCTGAATCCTCCTGGACTCTCCACTAACTTAACCTTAAACAGGTCTTCGTTTTATAGACGCCGCACGGACAACACAGAAAACAAGTCACGTACTGCTGGAATGTGAGGTCGTTGCGCCTGCGCGGAAGTGTGTTTACCGAGACGTTGCATAGAAACGGCTTGCATAACCTCGTTGTTCCATTGTTGCGTGCATGTATCGCAGGCTCTTTATCGAGCCGTTGCCTGGCAGTGTGTTTACATGACACAATAAGATTAAGAAATTCTTCGCTTTCAGTGTGCAGGAAGAGGGAGCCAACCTGTCTTGAATCTTAAAACACATACAGGTCATTAACTGAATTGTAGTTTAATAAGTAGTGGCTGGTATGGTGTATGGCAAAGGAAACACTCGGTTGACTTATACTCACCGTCTTAGCGGGTAAAGTATTTGGTCGCTTCACACTAGAAACATTATTTACAGCGAAGATTTGTGAAAAGTTTGAGGCTGCCAGTTTTCGGCTGGTTGTTCACAACTGTCTTATGTCTGCTCCATCATCTTTCCAGAAACGCGTTATGCCTCGCCGACCAGGCGTCCAGTTAACGTGGATTTACAATGACAATGCAGCAAGCCCTCGTTATAACAGACTAATCGGAAGGCAAGGTGTGTGTTATCGCCGATGTCCGCTACAACCGAGTGGATGTGTATTCACCGAAGTGGGTCATAGGATATATGAATAATACACGAAATAAACATAGAAGCACACAATATGACTGCATGAAGGTGTTTACATTGTTTTTAACTATTTTTCTAAATACGAAACATTCTTAGTGTCACAGTATTTATAAAAATTGACAATTATACACAGCCAGATTTTGTCCATTATATCCGGGTCCGTTATAGGGTTTAAGGTTAAAAGACGCATTGTGTGTATGTAAGAAATTTTTAATAAGTTTTAGAAGGAGGCGTTGCACGTAAGACTGTGAACCAGTGACATTGTTGACTAAGGAATGATGGGCAACAGGATGCTACGATACAGTAACGTATAATGAGTTTCAGTAGTACCACAGTAGTATCACTACCATAGGGGAACAACAGACAACACAGATACGATATGTAGCAGGCACAAAGCTTAAAAGGAATTTGCAATATCGGCTATAAATATCTTAAGGGCCATTTTGATTGTAATTCTAATTTTAATTTTTATCCATTTAATATCAAGTTTAATGTCTATTTTTAGCTATATTTGAAACTCATTTAATAATTAAGGTATAATTGTCAGTGTAAAATAATATGGACATAATATGAACTCATATTGAATAATGACGCAATTCAGAAACTAAATAGTATTCATGTACGCCTGAAGATGACCAAAAAAAAAAGAATCGAAACATATAGTGGTACCACTATCAACAAATAAATCAAATGTTTACACAGCGGTGTCTGTTTCATTCCTCTTTGATTATTTATTGTAAGTCTGTCCCAAATTATATCTTTCGTGGTTTAAGTAGCAATTTTTTGTAATATTAGGGCCCGCACATAGAGCTCCGGTGAATATCCGTCTCCCCAAAGCGGACTACTGTTTTGTCACGTGATATATTTACACATATACAATGGCGCAATGCGCAGTTCGGTGTATGCATGATTTAATGGAATGAAATGCTCGTGTCTCCAGCAATTCTTCATGGCAAACTGGAACGTAAACAGACAGTAATGTGTATTGCATCCAGTTCATTAGCCATATTTCAATTCCTCAATATTCTACCCACCAAAGTTTTCATTGCATTCATTCATCTTTTAGTCGCCCCTTCCCCCTCCCCACTTCCTCCGGCTGCCCAGGGCTCTAACTCACCCATGCAGCATAACTAGATTGGTTTACTGCATTCATCCTGTTTCATTCGGCGATGTTTACATACGTAAAATGTAGTTCAGACTAATAAATCGCTTCATGTGTGATGAGCATTCCGTTCTGTATTTGTTTTTGTTTAATGATTTGTCACCATAAGACCACTGTAAATGTTCGTGAAGGTATAACAAAGTGTGATTATGACTTATGAAATTTCAGGAATCTACAGGGGGTTTTTTTTCCCAGTGGGCCTAGACCTACCTCCATGAATTTCTCCGTTCACTTCGGTTTTTCTAGATCTTACACATTCGGTAGGACTCCTTGGGCGGATGATCAGCTCGTCGCAAGGCCTCTACCTGTAGACAAACACAGAAAAACGCACACACACAAACTAAACATCCACGCCCTGAGTGAGATTCGAACCCACGATCCCGGCTTCCAAGCGAGCGAAGACAGTGCATGCCTTAGAGCGCTCGGCTACCGTGACCGGCATCTACAGGGTTAGAGGAACCATTTTAACGATTTACTTTTCCTGGCATAAAAATGAGGCTTTACTAAATGAATTAACCGCTTTTAATGGTAAAATTATTTGTAATTATTTTACATCTTACTATTTTAATACAGGGAAATTTTCGCATTAAAATTAAGTAACTGCCAAACGTTTCTTTTTCAAGTATATCATCTTCAGTGTAACGTTGAAATTTCTTATAGTCGGTAGGCCCAGTTCTGGCGGATGACAGCCTATGCATGCTGGCACGCCTCAGTGTCTCAATGTTTTATTGCCATCAACTTGAAATGTCGTAAATTTCATTGTTCTCCATTCAGTGAATGAATGTGATAAGGCAGCTATTACTGGAAATAAGGTGACAGTATCACGGGACCTTATTGTAAATTGTTACGGAATACTTAACTTATAATTATTATAAATCCTCAACTATCATTAGTGTAATCAAATCAAAGGGGTGAGGTGGATGGAATTGTAGCACAGCTGTGACAGAGGTGATAAATTAATACAAATGTTTGAACTGAACCCTGAAGAAATTTTCCCACATTACTTGTAAGAATAATATTAATATGAATTTTAAAAAAGGATACGAATTTTTGCACTTAGGACAGTGTCCAGTAACAGGTTGCTATAGACAGAGTAAAGAACTCGGCTTCCATAAAAAACAAGAAATTGCTTGATCATCTGAGCTACCGTGAACATCTGAAAAACTACTCTGCTCCGTGCAATTAAGTTACAACCCTCGAATCAGGAAAAGAATGAATATGGGTGGTGAGCGTTTTAAGTTGACCGCCTGCTCCCCCACCCTACCTCTTTTGCACACCTCCCTTCCGAAATCATCAATACTGCGGAGAGTGCAAAGACAGTCTAGACTCTAGATGGAAAGAAAGCCGGAAGATAAATAGCACCTGGTGTAATGCCCTAGCGGCGCAGGGGGGCGTGGAAGTAGCCTCCTCTGCCACCACTGTTACGCCGCCAGTAGGGGGCCGTGGAGGTATCCTTCCTTGCCTCCACCGTCACTTGCTCTGTAAGGAGTTATCACAATCCTCCTAGCTCACCCTTAGCTAGGATTCTCCTGTTCGGGGTTTCCTTTTCGGTAAAAGCTGCCACCATCTATTTTCTTTCCTTTCAATCGTGGGGACTACTCCCTGGCAGGTAGTCCTTGCTCCTTGACCACTCCTCCCATAGTTTACAGGTAACGACTTAATACTTTATTAATACACTTCATCATTATAACTTAAAGGGGCGTTGCTGTCGAGGCTACCATACTCTGCCTGTGTGGCAGGAGCCTATCCCTGTCTATTCTTATCTTCGTCTTCGGCTGCCACTGCTCCTGTGTCAGTTCGGCCCTCGCTCGGTCAGGATTATCGGGATTGGCGGCGGGGAAGTTGATTCTAGACATGAATTACACTCCCGGTACATCCTATCCTATCTATTCTAGCTGTCTATTTACATTATTATATATACATGATTTACATTATTTACATTATTACAAAGACTGACCTTCAGTCAGGTCTACATACGGAGTTGACTAGCATCTACGCTAGAACCTCCCTTTCGGGGATGGAGGCCTCGAGCCTCTCTCTCTCTCTCTTTAACGCATCTTATGAGGACCTGCAAGCCCTCCTCGTTAACATATTCTTCTCCCTGCACCTTTCTTACTCTCGACATATATAAGTACACTATCTATACCTCTTAACCTACTCTAACCTTGGTTATACGTATTGACTCCCGCCTACTATCTTTACTACAACACACTATCCCTAACCTTGATAAATATACTATAAATCACTGATTGCCTGACGAATATCCTAGGCTTTTACATGTTCCTGGTTCCTACCCTCAGGGCTCACTGGGTACACTGGAAATTGCACATTCAATAGCTCAACACACTGTATCACCAATACTATGAAACAACGATATTATCAATCGGCATGGCTAATATGCGTAAACAAACTTACGTGAAGTACAAGATGCCGACCCACTACCTCCGCTGGTCATACCCATGTTGCCGAGAGCCTCCGGCTGACAACCGAATATTCTGTGTTAGAACATCATTCAAATCCCCCGAAGTTCCCTAATTTATCGTTTTAATTCGCTGATTCGGCACTAATGACAGAGGGTAGGTGACTCCCCCTCAGTGCCCTCAATCCTCATAATAACCTCCTCATTGGCTCTCCTGGGTGGTTGTGGGCGGACCCCCTTGCGTCTTATTGCGGTGTCAGCAGTCTCTTGCGATTGAATCCAGGTTACGAGTGAGGTAAGCTACTGGCTTTGTGATTACATAGACCTGCTGAGTCTTTACATTCTTAACCTAATTGCCAGTCCTAGTGTTTACAATTTACGGCAATAGCTGCGAAACTCTTTTCGCAAGTCTCTAGCTTTTTGGGTAATAAAATACCCTCTTCAATCTCAAATTTGGGGCATAACACCTGGCTTGAGAAGGCGAGGGAGTGGGGTGTGCAGAGCGAAGATGTCTGCGGGGCAGGCGAGTGAGAAAGCACCCGTGTTCATTCTTTCTCTGACTCGACTTTCGTCAGATATTTGTACGGAAGTAAGCATATTTATCTGAGTAACGAGAACAACTGATGTTACATGTTTAATATAAAGTCGCATTTCTCGCGGTATTCCTAGTTACTTTAAAGTCACAATGCCTCCGCTTTACTTAACACTGTGCAATGTTGGTGTACTGTAGCGAGAAATGTAAGGTGCGATGAACTAGCGAGCTGGTTGTCGGGCAGAGATCTGATATCAGACGGTTATTATGATAAATGTGGAGAGATGTAAGTTTGACCTACATCCTCATCCACCCCTGCTACGCGCATACCAGTGTTCGACCTTGAGAGTAAAGCAATGTCCCGCTTTAATTTTTTTAAATTATAATTTTTACTAATATTACTACTTGTATTTTTCCAGGTAAGTTCCAGTCCACTCAGTGACGATCATATCAGTGAGTATATAATTCAATTGAATTTAATTCGTGTATATTTACGTGCAAACTTAACAAACCAGAGGCCAGTTACAAAGTTATCTACGAGTACATAGAAAGACGCAAAAATAACTAAAGAACAAAATACAAAATAAGTCAGTCTGTACAATAGTAATAAATTAATAACAATTCCATGAAAAATTAAATTTAGTATTAACAGGTGAGAAAAGTAAAATAAGTACATTTTCAATGGTTATGCCATTATGTGGCAAGAAAGGATAACACACTTATATACAGATATGGAAGTTAATAATAATAATAATAATAATAATAACAATAATAACAACACCAACAACTCAAAACTTACCAACAATAATGATAATTCAATTCAGTTCAATTAAGTTCTTTATTATTGAATTAATAATTAATCATAATTAATACCAATTAATAATAATACATACATACATGAGGTCGCTTCAGTTCGTCTGCCCCAACTTACACATCCAAAAGTACGCACTATAGTGCGAAGACTGGCAAAGAGAAATGATTTTCCTCTTGAGAGAAAACGTCGGAAGAATTGTTAATTTTTTTGCTACCCGCATGGGTTCAAGTCCAAGTTTACTTATTTCCCCATTAATTCCCCCATACGAGGTGTATTTGGATTGTCACACTGTGGGGTATTTATTGAGATGGGTGTGAGGGGACACCAAACGATCATCAAATGTTAATGTAAGTAACCATCACGAGCAACAGACATATTCTCTGAAACTGGAGTTCAGATTTTCTGCTCGGGAACATTCTTATGTATATACGAGTCTTACACTATGCTTCTTCTCTGTAAACGAGCTACCAGCAGCAAGAACAAATAAACAGTTTAAACAAGTAGAATTATTGTCACCATCAATAGAAATTTTCTCAGAATTCTCTCTGAATCTTTTGCCTGTACTTCCTTCTGAACTTCCCTCTGGTTCGAAAACGGTTCATTTATTCATTCATTCATCAATGGTTCTACACCCCCTTATTGGGCCCCGGCTTCTTCTCAGTTTCGTATTTTTTTTTTTTTTACACAGCCGGTATGACTCCTTGGACGAGGGATCAGCCCGTCGCACAGCCGTTACCTACATACAGAACAACAGAAACACATAATAAACGTACACAGACATCCATGGCCTGAGTGGGATTCGTACACATGATCCCAGAGTTAGAGCGAACTAAGGCAGTTCATGCCTTAGACCGTGGGGCCACCGTGATCGACTAGAAAATATAGTTACGGCCATGTTATTAAGCTTTCAGATTATCTCAATTTCTTGCATACCAATTTTAGTGGTACACTGTTCCTATAGAATCCTATAGGTATGGACACACATGGTATATTTCCTTATAACTTTGATTCAGTAAATGGCTCAAGTACGTGATCACGTTCAAGGAATTAGGTACTTATGGTGGATTTGGACAGATTTTAGCCGAGGCTTTCCGACGGTGAGACCGCTGAGATCTCCTGTTAAGCGATTAGGATCAGCCCATTCTAAAACGTGATTACGCTGGGTTGTGATGTATGTTCTCAGTTCCTGCAATTTCTGTTGTACTTAATTTTAAAATTACTTTGATTTTTAGTCTGTTCGTAGGGATATCGTCGATAGCAGTTATCGTATCTAGTCGGTAGAGCGTATTTGAATAATGCAAAAATTATGTTTCTGGACATTATCGATCGTCCTACTTTTTCTTTAAACACAGTGTTTCGGTGCTTGGATTCTGTCACCGTGTTCAGGTGGAACGAAATCAGTTTGGCCCAATCGATAGAGCGTATCCCTATCTCCGGACACCTGTACCAACACCATGTAGGGTACACAAGCCAAGAACAGCGCAACCTATCTGCGAGAGCTAAGACAAAACATTAAAGTATTAAAAACTCCACATACCAGAGAACTATCAGAATAGAAATATTCACTGGAGAGACACAAAGAAACACCAGCAGGATATTTTGTTAGGAAAGAATCACGGAAGTTGAATGAATTTATTGTTGAGCTACCTGAGAAGAAATTAGGTAAGATAGAATTCACTGCGCCGGTTACGGTAGCCGAGCGGTCTAAGGCATGCACTGTCTTCGCTCGCTTGGAAACCGGGATCGTGGGTTCGAATCCCACTCAGGGCATGGATGTTTAGTTTGTGTGTGTGCGCTTTTCTGTGTTTGTGTACAGGTAGAGGCCTTGCGACGAGCTGATCACCCGACCAAGGGGTCCTACCGAATGTGTAAGATCTAGAAAAACCGAAGTGAACGGAGAAGTTCATGGAGGTAGGCCTAGGCCCACTGGGGCTGTAGTGCCAAGGAAAAAAAAATCACTGCATTATTTGGGTTCTGATTGGATGCAAAGTAATAATCTACAAGCCTACAGAGATTAAAGCCTATTTATAAACCATGGATACGTGATGTAATAATAAGTTAGATATTTCCAATTTATTTTGACCTGAACCTGAATATCTATTAACAGCAAGGAATATATATATATATATATATATATATATATATATATATATATATATAGCCTAAAACATACTTTTATAGAGGACGCACACAAAGGCATGAAACTATAAGAATACAAATTTTATGCCGTCAATTGTAGAAGGCCCTCACTACAACTTTCTCTTACAACTCATCATGGCGTCTTACACTTTATTTAATTTATTTTAAGTAAGTAGTTCTGGATTCACACCTGTCGGTACTTCTTTCAGCATTGTTGCATTAGTGAGAACTGCGTTCATCGTAGCAACTGGATGCGAAGTATATGAAACATTTCGTTCATTATGTTGGGTTCACTCCTGCTGATGGCTACTTGCAGCTGAAACGTATAAGACAAAACTTGTTATAATTCATTTTTAAAATAGTTACGCTTGATGGAAGCATACTTTTTCTTACGTGGTGCGTGTATGTGTGTATGTATATATATGATTAAGACCTTCATTTCGTGGCACAGCAGGTGGGCAGGCCTGTTCCGATTTCACATACTTACCTTATCTTTCCCAAAATCTCCTTTGTCTAGGCGTCCTTTTAGTGGATGTTGCAGAATCTATTTCCATTTCTTTTGTCAGTCATCTGCCAATAATTTTTCATATCCAGTTTCGTGGTTTATTTAATGGCGCTGTCCCCAACCCACACCACATACATTACATTCGAATGATTGATTGATAGTGATTAATGAATTCGAAAGGATGCGGAAGGTATCATTCTTGGCCTAATTGATGATAATGTTCCAGCTTTTACCTGGAGGAACTGAAGAAAATCAAGAGAAAACCTAGGTACCCTGCCCGCGATTCGAAACAAGCACCTTCTGTATGTAAGTCTGAAGCCTTACCGCTTGAGACATCTTCGTTTGAAAGACCGTCGATAAATATCCTAACAATCAGTCAGTAAACCTGTTATAATACACTCAAATATGAATCATAATAATGTTCAAATGCACTTGTTTTCGTCTACAAATTTCATTATCGACTCTGCTGTCCTCGTGGGCGGATGCTTCTGCATCCAGCGAACCTCCTGCTCTCCCTGTTCTGAACTGAGGAAGAGTTGTTGAGAATTGACGCAGTATCTTAGCCATGCAATGTTCACATCAACAATGCATCATAACCCTCCCACCTCTACCAACTGTAATCCCCTCTGCCACCCAATAAAATATTGAGTTACTGCGTGGTACAGCAAAAGACTGTAAATAAAGATGGAGATACGAAATGCCGTGAACTGAAGAGAGAGAGTGAATACCAGTAACTCTGTCAGGTATTGTAAGCCGGTGGGTCAAAGATTTATGCTAGACACTTGCGAGACAAATGGGTGGATTGTGTCCGAAATTTTTAGGGTCACATTTACTTCAGGTTTTCCTTTCTTTCCTCTGGCTACGAGGGAGCTCTTTTCTTCCTGTGCGTAGGAAGATTTCGTTTTGCTCATCATTTTATCACGCCGGTTTGAATAACAGTAATCATATAGTAAAAGTAAAAAAAGTAAAGCTATCCCTGTAACAGGCCGTGAAGGCCCATAGGGTTGTGAGACGTTTAGGGTCCCACATTATCTAGACAATCGGCTCAAAGATGGCGGTAAGTTTGTCAGCCTTACGCGCCGGCCGCGCTTTACTCCCCAGGAAAATTATTTAATTAATTCCTGGTACTCATTTCTGTTAGAGACTGAGTCGAACCCAGGGCCATGGTGTGGCTGGAAGGGTTAGGTCAATTGAAAAAATCCAATGGCCTCATCGGGACTTGAACCCGCGGCCTTCCGGCTTATAGTGACATGTAAATCCATTGATGGGTAACGGCTTGTTGAAACATGTCTCTTAGGTTATGACAGAGACATCGATTCATAGACAACACGTACAGAAACAGTTATGTTACAATGGCTAGGTAAAGATTGTTCACACAGCAACGAAAGATACGTTTCGATAACAACCACAAAAACCAAGAAGTATGCGTTTGCACGGGGTGTTTCATATCCTGTCGGCGTACATTCAGCTTAGGTCGAGAGAACTGACCAGAAGAAGAACACAGAAGAGAAGAGATTAGTTACTGGGAGAACCTGGAAAGGATTCGTTAAGTCAGGAGTTCCAGCGAGATCCAAACAGAAGTCAGCAGATTATCCGAAGTCAGAAGAAGAGTTCAGAGTTCAAGCAGAAGAAGAAAAGCTAAGCAACAGTAAGAGATTCCTTATCCAGAAGGAGTCAGATGTGTGAACTGTTGTAATCAAGTAAAATGTAACAGGGACGCTCAGTAAATCCAATCAATCAAATCTAGAACCCACAGTTTTCGTCACGCGTACCCCCCTACACGTGACAATATATTAGAACATGTATATCTAGGCAATGGCTCAGTAAACACATTTCCTAAGTAACACAGTAAAGTAAGAACTTCAGTTACTATGGTTTTTATACGTTCAGTGTAATTTTAGCTGATAAAAGTAGATATCCATGACAACAAACCTCCAAAGCAGAGTAAAGGCGGAGAAGGCGATAACTCTACTGTTGATGCTGATCTCAATACGGTTTGATAAAAACCTACCTCAAGGAGAAATTGACCAAGAGAAGACAGAGTACAACAGAACACAAAAGACGACAGAAGACAGACAGAAGTCAGAAGAAGCAGAAGTGAAGTCTTTATTTGATGTGGAGTAGTTACAGTAAGATGGTGTTATAATTAATTGTAGTTCCGCCTGGTGAATATTCAATAAATCGCTTCATCTAATCCGGAACCCATTAATTACTCGTCTCGTTACCAGTATACGTGACAATATATATGCCTATATATAACGACACAATGGAGGTTACCTTCCATGCATTAGTGGTTAATGCAGGTCACAATTTTTAGACTTGGCCTGTCGAGTGAGCGTGAGGAGAACTATGGGCAATTGTGAGAAGAGTGAGCCCAGCGCCCTGCTACTAAGGTCCATACACCGCTGGCTTCCCACCACGGCGGCCAGGGTTCGAACCCGGGTCTGGTCAAGTGGGATTTGTGGTGGACAAAGTGGCGATGGGACAGGTTTTCTCCGAGTATTTCGGTTTCCACTGCCAATCTTAATTCCATCATCATAATACCCGGGGCAGGTGCAATAGGCCAATCAGTGGCCGCCGTGCCGAGTGGACCCAGTTGGACTCCACCCCCTGCTAAGCGAATTAAAAAAAATAAAAGGTCCATACACCCCCTTTGTCCCTATCTCATTTAGTGGATTGGGCCAGATTTCCTGCACATTCTGTTGAGACCGGCAATGTCAAAAAGGAACAGATAGCATCTCAGCAAAAATAGCCGCGGAATATCATTAACTTGAAAGATTTGAGGTTTGCACGGCGGTGACTATGAAGAAAGCATCCCAGAAGACTGCTTGCTTCATATTGTGACGTGTTGCGCTATGGATGACGCCTCTCCCCCCCCCCCCGCCCCGCCAGCCGTGACGCGCCGAGCGGAGCCGAAGTTAGCCGAGTCCCTGCATACTGGTCGCTATGCAACGCGAGTGAACAGCGGTGACGTAACACGGGACGTCGCAGTTGCTAAGTAGCGGTAAACAACTCCAAACAGTGTTGCTAGGCTATCGGCTACCACGGCGGCAGACAACAGTGGTGCCGATTACGTAGCTGTTTTCTGTGCTGTCCGGAACTAGGCTAAATAAGGAGCAGCGAAAATTATTCACAGTTTAGTTCTCGAGCTACGAGTTAAGAGTCAGCCAGGCAGTCAACCAGCATTTGCAGTATAGTATTTGTGATACTGCCGAAGGCAGTAATTGTGGACCTGTAAATTGTGTGATTGTAAGAGCGAATGTGCAATAAATTCGCTATATCCACTAAGGCGTGAAGTTATTTGTCGCGTTATACACCTAAACACGTGACAATATCATTAACTTGTTGAACGGGTTGGAAAGTTTTCTCACACAGCCTCTCACACAGCCAATGCAGTATTTTGTTTTCTGTAAACTTTTACACTGAAGCTGAAGCCCTTTGATATATACGTACATATTTTACAGAGTGTTTCACTCGGGGGAGGCCCGGAATTAATGACTACAAATCAAGTAATATTTTGCCCATGAAAAAGAAACTTGGCAATGTTGTTCACTCCGCAACATTGGCCTGGTACCTGCTTGTCCCAATGCACGTCACTTCTGCAATACCTCCTGCCATGTTGGCCACAGCATTCGCGAGCATGGTGCGTCGTGTTTAATTGTGTTTCCACGCAGAAGGGAACCGAATTCCAACTTATTCTACAGCGTAATTATGCCAACGTCTACAAAGATATGTACTCCGCAAGTTTAATTTCCATCGGTAAATTGCTGTGTGATTTGTTATTATTTCGCTGTCGGTTCTGTGTGAACAATCGTGTACAGAGTACTCACGCGTATTGATGGTGGGAAATGAGCGAGTGTAATTTCAAATATCATACAAGAAGTTCTTTGAAGAACTAAGCGTCTACTTTACTTTGATATGACACAGAATGCATAAGAGTCGTCTCCCAACAACTCTTCGTTTGCCGAGGGAACGTCTTTCCCCGAGTAGTTACCTAGCAACGATACGGGGATGCACAGACACACTCATCGAACAATTATTGTATTGTTGATTGTATTTATTGCCGTGGGAACATGTATACGGAGTCGTTGCCTTGCCTAGCCACTAAAGGATGGGTGCATCTTATTTAGTCTTTGCTTAGCAGCGTTAGGAAGAGTGTACATGCAGACACATAGACTGATGGGAGGGATTTATGAAGTACGTCACATTATTCTTTCTGTCTTCACAGATCTCATACTTTTGATTACATTACCATTACTAACCTATCTTGTAGGAAGCATAAGTGCTCAGAAAATGCAAAAAAAAACACACACACAAATTTTGCAAGACGTTACAAGTGAAACAGGAAATTGTGGAGTGGAGCCAGTCGTGGCATACTGTGGGGAGGTTGCATAATGAGAGGTTGGCAGAAGATTTTTGGAAGAATGTTCGTGATAATGTGCTGCGTCGAACTCAACTGCGAATTCACGCGTTTAGAAGGATGACTGTAGTTTTCTTTTACAGTTGATTCTTGGCTTAGCCCACTAGCTCTTTCAATTGCTGGGACTGCATATCGTCGAAATGGGCAGGAACATTTTTTAAACAGTGAGTAAATAAGGCTGTGAATGTTGTTGCTTATAACCCCTTTTATGGTAGGTCTATTTTCCCTTAAAATTATAATTCATTGATTGATACGTGTATATATATAGGCCGGGGTTCGATTCCCAGCATGCGCCAGAAATTTTTTTCTCAGATCCACAGCGTCCAGAATGACTCTCGGGGTCGCTCAACCTCCTATCTAATAGGCATCGGGGACTCTTTTTCCTGGGGATAAAGCGGCCGGGATTTGAAACTGACCACTCACTTTACCTAGTATGAATGGTGGAGCTATACCTCCACTCGCCGATATATCTTCATTATATAGTGTTTAATTAATTAAGCAGAGGGACACCTTATACCTTTTTTTCACCCTTTATAACATGACTTAATTGCGTTTGTTCTGTTGTCTGTTTAACTGTGGTATATCAACTGATAATTTAAGTGCTGATTAATGAGAGAAGTGAAGTCACTGGAAATGACGAATGTAGTAGATCACAGGAGGGGCGAAGGGAGAAGGGCTGGTGTTGCTTTTTGGAATATACTATGAAGGCATTCACCTTGGCGGACTGAGGAAAAAGTGTGAACACACTGACGTGACGCAATCGGCATTGGGCGAGGTACAACCGTATGCATCCAGAATATGAAATATGAACGTTAAACACATTCGTTTGCCTCCATGAGTGTTGTGTCATATGCACCCATGTTTGAGCTTTTAAATCCACTCGTAATTTCCGTACATCCTCCACGTTTTGAGTAAGGTCCATATGAACTCAGGGTCAGTAAGTAGCACGGGAAAAAATATTCAGTTTTTCTATATTCTAACCACTTCCGTTAATGCCCCAACAACACAGAAGTCGAAAAATAGGCTTGTTTTATAACTCTGCTGGTAAAAACGGTCCCACAGTTCTTCTTCTTCTTCTTCTTCCTCCTCCTCCTCCTCCTCCTCCTCTCTTCCTGTTGCTCCCACTTGGGGCATCAGGCATCCGTGAAACATTTTGCTTCACTTCAGTTTCTCAATCTTAAATAGTCGGCAAGACTCCTTGAACGGGGATCAGCCCTCGCAAGTCTGCTACCTAACCAAGCACAGAATAAACACAGACACCCTTGTCCTGAGTGCGATTCGAACTCAAGATCCCAGTGTTCAAGCGGACGAAGACATTTGAGGCCTTACACCGCGCAGCCACTGATCAACTTTGCACAATTAGAACTTACATAATTGTTTTAATGTATTGCTTTTTCAGAACAGGCTTACTAGGTCTTTGTTTGGTCTGCAAACAAGTGCAATAGAAGGAGCAAGTATTGAAGATTTCTGTCATTTGGTTTGTGATACCGTGTTATCTGGTGGGTAGTTGTCAATCCTGCCTCCATCGTTCTGATAGAGGACTAAAAATTTTCGTTTAATGGGGGGTGTAGTCCAGCTGGATCCACTTGGCACGGCGGACACTGATCGACGTATTGTATCTGCCCCAGGTGATTATGATGATGGAGAGTTTGGTGAAATGAAGATTGGCAAGGGAAACCGAAGTACTCGGAGAAAACTCGCCCCAGCGCCACTTTGTCCACCACAAATCCCACTTGACCAGACCCGGGATGAGCTATGGCGCGGCCTTGCTTTGAAAAAAATAAATGTAACTCCATAGACTCCTTGGGCGGGTGAACAGCTCGTCGCAAGGCGTCTACCTGTACACAAACACAGAAAGAAACATACATACACAGACACTAAGCATCCATGCCCTGAGTGGGATTCCGAGCGAGCGAAGACAGTTCATGCCTCAGACGGCTCGGCTACTGTGACCGGCATTTCGGTCTGTTATAAATGCTTAAATTCAGTCACTGGAAGTTGTTGGGGTTAGCTCCTTTACTGGAACCAACAGAGTCAGTGTCCCACATCCCCTCACCTGAGGACAGAAGCAGATCCAGCTTCCGAAACGGCGTGTTTAGGAAACTGGGCGATGGACGAAACCCAGTAACTCCGAGTGATGTCCACCATCGTCAGAACCCTTTAGAATATACCAGTTTTCATTTTAAAGTACTCTGAAAGGAATTTATGTATCGAGATTCCACTATGGCAGTTAGACGAATATGTAAGTTCGTACCTCGAAAGTCAGTGTGATGGTTGTTATTACGAGCATAGCGTGACGTCATATTTCTTACACTCGGTAATGGTCTCGTTGATTTAAACTTCACGAGGAAGTGCAAATATGCTTTGTGCTGACTGGGATCTCCATAATTTATCTTCGATTCACGCTACTGGCTTTGTGGAGTGGGAAGGCTACATTTGTGGGCAGAATATTTTGCTGCTTTGTCGCGCTTATGGGAATCAAGCCAACATTTTCTGACATCATATATATGAAGCTTATATACTGTATTGCAGTATATAGAACGGTGTTGGATCCGAGGGGTTGATGGAAGGGGGAGGAGGGAAGAAAAAGGAGAGGAACGGAAAGGAGTTGAACACAACATAGAAATTCCAGAGGATGCTGAAGTATCATCTAGCTTTTACGTAAATGCGACGGAAGTTGTGCATTTTATCCAGCCAACCAGACTGTGAATTTGTAGCTTTGCTTTGCTTCCAATGAGTGGGTCTTGCATTTTCGTGTCGGAACCGTCAAGTTATATATTTGTTACGTTTCTATTTGTCAACATTTAATACAGTTTTCAAATGAGAAGCACTTTACTATGTTGATGTGAGAGGAGAGGGCACTGGGATAAATTTCGTAGGCCTAACTGCGTGGGGCTTATACCTCTCTCTTAAGCCTAAGAGATTTGTTCACCGGACAACGGCACTTTTGTGACACACAACACTGACTTGATTCATGTTACATTGACCTGAATAAGAAAATATTCAGTCTACTAGTTTTACACTTATGGTCTCTTATATGAATGTGTTGTGCAGTTAGTCGGAAAATGGTTCATGAAATTCTCAAATATTAAATTTTATGGAAATCCGTGACGTGGTTCTCGAGCTGTTTCACCCATTCGAACGGATGACGGATTGAACGACCTAAAACACGCTCCGCAGTTTTACAGACGCGCTTGAAAGCAGATTTTTTTTTTGTTCTGCGTAATTGTTAGTTGCGATGCAATTGATATCCTCCTGTTATTTCACGGACCGTTGATCTTAACAACATTTCTACCACCCAGGTTTGAATTTTTTGTTTTTTTCGAGGTATGATTTAGGTTATTTGAGAAGCATCTTCATATTAATGAAATGTGCCTCTTGCTTAGGAAGGTTTCTGGGGGTTTACTTACGTCTATAATAGACTTTCTCCAAGAATTCAGCCATAGGCTGCATCAAAGAAGGTATTTATGCTAGCCATGGTCGGACGTTTCAATTTTCTTTTTGGCCTGCTCACCTAAAGTAGGATTAAGCGGTCTCCATTCTATGTGCTTGTGTCTCATCTTTATCAACTTATGAGCCTGAACCAATCTTTATGAAACTCGGTATGTATATCATGACACCTGAGCCCATCTCAGCAGCATACTTCATAAACCACTCTCACCAGCCTTTGTGTCCGTATTCCTCCTGTCGTTGCAAAGTAACGGCTCAGTTAAGTGCATCCCTTCATTATGTGCTAGGCAACGGTTCGGTAAACGCGTTCCTGCGGCAACGAATACACGCTACATCAGAAGAATATTTGGACGCGTCATTTTTATGCGGTCCATGTCCTATCAAAAGAGAGTCTGTGGTTCTGTCTGTGTTATCCTCCCCTGTCGTTGCTATGAAACGACTTGTTAAGACGTTCCCCTGTCAACGAAGAATTATTGAAGGCGTCGTTTTCTATGCGGTCCGTGTATCAAAGGAATGTGGGTGATTAGTTCTTCCAAGAACTTCTTGTCTGCACATGTTTCCCTAATCGTAAGCTTACTAAATAACCTTCGTTACAAACGCAGAGAGGAACATGATCAGGGATCACAAATCTACTGTGAAGAATCGGTTCGTATTGGAAAATGAGAAATATATCATGTCGTTAGTGATTTCATCTAAACGTAAATATAAATAATGATAAAAATAAGAATATATAATTTGGAGCGTCTGGCTTACGTCGATAATGCTGCAAATCTGTTAATAGATCAACTCGCATATGTTATATATCAGGCATGTTCAACTTCAAAACAGGTTGTGATCGACTTTTTAGTGTCAAAACTGCCAGTGATCTACCACCCCCTCCTATCGTCGTACCTCGCTTTAAGCAAAAATATTGGTAAAAATAACATGACACATGATGTTTTTTTTGTAAAAGAAATGTACATTGAAAGTACAGACTACCTTATCACGTATTTTTCCTTCAAAACTTGAATATAATCATATTACATGCATTTACATGCTTTTCACGTTTCCATATAGGCCTATGAGATCGATCAAAAAATCTCCCCGCGATCGACGCTTTGGACATGCCTGTTATATACTGTTTTTCATGTAGGCTTTATCGCAAATTATTGAAATCAAAGTTAATCGAATAAAATGGAGCTTACGACAGAGGGAATTACTTTCTGTCAGAATAATATGGTGTATGTAGCAAATAAGAAACGCACAGCCATGAAGCGACAGCGGATGTATAGTCGTAATTCTTGTAATTACATCCAGTGGTTATTCCGAAACCAAATCACGATTATTGACAAAGAATGGACCGTAGGCTTTGCGATGTACACAGATAATTAATCGTAGATGCTATCGTCTTTGTCCCGCAGAGCCCGTCCGCCGCTGTCTGTAGAAGCCGGTTCAGCACCTTGTAATTCAGCGTGGCTACAGTTTACGTAGGTATGCAGAGCTACTGAAGTGACTAACAATAAACCTCCAACTTGCTACTCTATATAGAACTAAGTTTCAAATAATGAATTCAGGTGCCATTACCTGGTCTGTAAATGAAATTTATAATTAAATGTAGCTATATTTGACACATTGACATTGTTTGCATGCCCAAAATATACAGTTAGAGAATTGTCTCGTCTATTTATAAATATATCAGCTGTAAAATTATGTCAGCTTGTTAGTAATGGCGGATGAAATTTCGAGTGTCTCATCTTTTGTTGGCCTATTAAATATTTTGACTTCTTATCGTTTAATTTACCTCTAGTGACTCGTATTTTCTTATTAAATATGGACATTTAAAAATTCTGCAGAAACCATGGATTAAGTCGATATGAAGTTAGTTAAATAATGTAGCACAAATATAAAACCATTACATTTAGGAGACAGCTCCTTGCTAGTTGCTTGTGCCATGTTGTTTGTTCTACTTATATTTTGAACCTGAAGATGGAGATACTACAAGACTAGACGTCATCACATTAAAAAGAAGTACTACTCGCTGTTAAGATTATAAGTCGAAGATTGGGCACAAAATGAGGGGTTCAATATTCTTCTCAGATTTCTAAGCTAATAAACATTCTCGAATCTACATGGACATCTTGTAGACTAGCTTCGTAACTGTTCTTGACAAATTTAATTTCAATCTCACCTTCCTTCAGCAGTATATTAGTATTTTATGCTTGAATGAAATTTGTGATATCGGCAGGCCTCCGGGATCGCGTTTTCGTTGATATATTATTATTATTATATCTAAACTGTGCTTGTCTATAATTGACCTTGAAGCTGTTGACTCGGCACATAAATAATAAAGAATTTAGATTAATTAATTATCATCATCACAATGAGTATTACAGAGCAGTGATGAGAGGAATATATACGAGCATATAAGATAAATGTGAAAGCAGATTTTCTCCTGTAGTACATAGACGAAATACTCCTTAAATAAATGTAGCTCACACGAAACTCTATATAGGAACATATTAATGAAGCTCTCACCCACAATGAACATCAGTACAAGTATATTTATATATAGTAAATCGTTCGAAGATTTTGCAATTTTGCAAATTTTTGCAATTTAAATTTCAAGGAATAGCAAAAAGAATACGTAAATATGTTTCGTGATGACATTTGCAGAAGAGAGCACTCAGATAATGTTTCTAATTGTTTCGGTTCGAAAACAGTTGCAGTCCCGACTTCTTTCCAGAAACCTGAAACTCAGGGTATACAGAACAAAAATTTCGTCGGTCATGCCATGGCCCAGGCTGTGTTCGCGTGGTTCCCAATGCAGAGGCTCGTGTCCGATACTAGATCATGTGATATGGGATTTGTGGTGGACCGAATGACAATGGGGTACCGAGTACTTCGGATTTCCCATGCCAATTCTCATCCCACCAACTTCACATTCGTCGTCGTTGTGTAGTCTCGATGCTGAGAACGTCGTTAAATTATCAGCTTAAAAAATGTCAATATATTGCAATTGCAAGTATTTGCTTACAAAAATATTTTGAATTTAAAACAAAAAGGAACAGATGAAAAATCCATGATATTTCATATCAAATAATTAAGTGATTTACGAAGGTTTATTGTTACTACAGTGAAATTTAGAATGTTACAATATATTGCGAATGTACGTAAAGACCTGATGAAGAAACAATAATGCCTACAGAATTTTGATCCACAAAACTGCTGAGGAAGTTGTGTTTAGAAGACTCAGAAATAGATCTGAGAACGATGTCGCAGAAACAGAATATCCGTAGCTTCAGGATCAGTGGACAGAAATTTCTCATGCAACGCTGGGCTTGTGAATTACCGTTGCGATGCTGATAGATTTGCGACCAGAGTGATAGTTGTAGTAGTAATCATCATCATTCTTGTCATCATTTGTCTTCAGTTTCGGAACGGATAGAGCAATATTAGATTGGAGTAGCTGCGAATTGGACACTCTGTAAGTACAGTGAAACCTCAGTAATTCAGAATTCGCAATAATTCGGACAGCTGTTCTTTTTACGCATTACGACCTTGATGATCACATTGCTGCTATCAGCAAGTTGTAGTAAATAACAGTACTAAGGAGGAAGTAGAATATACAAAATTATAATTTAGTCTGTGGTTCTGTATGTGTGTGAAACTTAGTCTCTGACATTAAGGGAGGAACATAGACTTACGGTGTTTGAGAACAGGGTGTTCAGGACAATATTTGGACCGAAGAGAGATTAAGTGACAGGAGGTTGGAGAAAACTGCATAATGAGGAGCTTCATAACTTCTACTCTTCTCCAAGTATAATTAGAATGATCAAGTTAAGGACAATGAGATGGGCAGGGCATGTAGCACGAATTGTGAGATTAAGAATGCATATAGGATATTGGTGGGAAAGCCAGAAGGAAAGAGACCACTGGGAAGACAAATACGTAGGTGGGTGGACAATATTAAAATGGATCTTAGAGGGCTAGGATGGGATGGTATGAATAAAATTGATCTGGCTCAGGATAGGGACCAGTGGAGGGCTCTTGTGAACACAGTAATGAACCTTCGGGTTCCATAAGACGCTGGGAAATTCATGAGTAGCTGCAAAATTCGCAGCTTCTCAAGAAGGGCTCAGCTCCATGAGTGAGTGAGTGAGTGACAAATGAGGAACAGAAACCAAAATAATTTCATGTTTTAAGCACGGTCTCAGTAATATTAAGTAAGGAGGCTGCCTAAAATATTTTTAAGACTGACTTAAAAAATTACATTTTTTACATTTTTGTCAAGTAAATTTATTTTATGGTATGCAATCTGAGTTTCAAAATAAAGCTGTATGCCTCAAAAGGCACGTGAAGCCAGATTCATAATTTCTTTCACTAGTTAGGACAATGATTCGCTCCCAATTAGTCCGAATTAGTGAAGTTTCACTGTTTATAACTCTGAGTGAAGGATCGGTTAATGGTTATACAAACATAAGGTACATTTAATTGAAAAAGGGCGTTCATGTCGTGTTTTGAGATGATGTTCCAAGACTGAGATGCCAGCAAAATTACGAAATTCAGGGGCACATAACTAATTAACAAAGTACCTAAGTCCATGGAGCTGGGTCCTCCTTGAGAAACCGCTACTCACTCAGCTACCCAAGAATTTCCCGACATTTTGTGGGACCCGCAAGTTCATTATCATGTTCACTGGTCCCTATCCTGAACCAGATGAATTAGGCCCGTTTCACCCTTTCCTGTTTCTTTAAGATCCAATTTAGTATTTTCCTCCCACTTACATTTGGGTCCTTCTTTTTTCTTCTGGATTCCCACAAAAATCCTTCTCGCCTTGCATGCTTAATGTCCTACCCATCGCATCTTCCATGACTTGATCATTCTAATTATATTTGACGAAGAGTACAAGTTATGAAGATCCTCAACGTGCAGTTTTTTCTAACGTCCTACTATTTCATCTGTCTTTGGTACAAATATTCTCCTCAGCACCGTGTTCTCAAATACTTTCAGTCTGTGTTCTTCCCTTAATGTCGTATACCAAGTTTCACACCCATACAAAACTGCAGAGAAAATTATAGTTTTGTATAGCGTAGCGTTTACTTTTTTTTAAACAGCAGACCAGAAGACAAGAGTTTCTGAACTGAATGGTGTCAAGCATTGCCAGAATTCAATCTGCTCCTAGTCACAGCTATGCGTACTCATGATAGACTTCCAGTAATTGCACTAGAAGGCACAGTTTCTGGATGGTTGTTTGGAGGTTTTCGAATTTAAGTAATTACGTTTGATTCACTACGACTTTGCCGTCAAGAAAGACCTTGATCTCTGAAACTCGGAATGCTGTCAGTATGTGTTTCCAGTGCATTGTGTTATATGGGGCAAGAAAGCATGAAAGTGCAGTTAAATGAACCGTGACCATTCCAACTAGCCGGTTAGGTTCCCGACGTTACTGTCGTGAGATATCAGATTGGGGATCGAGAAATTTGCACCTCTGATTTCGCTTTCAGATAGACCTAACAGTACCTGCAACGTGACACAACCGTGACGCAAATGTAGGCATGGAGATATGTATTATTTGCACAGTCTTGAACATTAAAATGGGTGTGATAGAATCAAGGGACTGTGTAAGCTGCAAAGGCAATGTAGGTTCAAATCTATTTATTATATTTTGATAATGATAGAAAGTGAAGAGTACAAAAGATGAAGCTCTTGATGAAAAAGATATCTCCATTTCCTCACCACAGTGTACACCCACACTATCTCCTTGCTATTTTGTATTCCAACGTCCGGATTCTTTGTTTTTCATTCGAGCGCGAATACAAATTCATAGACTGCAATCTTCAGTCCTTACATAAAAGATACAGACTGAAGAGATTTGAATTCAAAGGGCATCTTTCATTTCCTGACCTTTCTATCATGATGTTGGTCATCGGGATAGTTTTGCTTAATTTTTGTCGCCTCTACTTCAGCTCGGCTGCTGCAGAATATGTAAGTCGATTCGTTGGTTTGTCTTGGAGCCGAGGTATTCCAGTCAGTATATTAGCAGACTACGTGTAGGACGGCCGGGATTAGATTTCCGGCAGGGCATTATATTTTTCTCTCCACAGCGTCCAGCAAGGCTGTGGTGTGCACCTAGAATCCTGTCCGATGGGTGCCAGAGGACCTTTCCTTGGGTTTAAAGCCATTGGAGCTTGAAGCTGATCACTCACTTCCATCTGGTACTGAGGGCAAGCATGGTGGAGGTTTACTTTCACTCCCTCATACATCTTCATGTCGTGTTTCATAATTAATTAAGTACAGGTCATCTTTACCTTCATTGGTTTGTTTAGAACCGACTAGACTGCACTGGGCCGGTCACGGTAGCCGAGCGTCTAAGGCATGTACTGTCTTTGCTCGCTTGAAAACCGGGATCATGGGTTCGAATCCCACTCAGGGCATGGATGTTTAGTTTGTGTGTGTGCGTTTTTCTGTGTTTGTGTACAGCTAGAGGCCTTGCGACGAGCTGATCACCCGCCCAAGGAGTCCTACCGAATGTGTAAGATCTAGAAAAACCGAAGTGAACGGAGAAGTTCATGGAGGTAGGCCTAGGCCCACTGGGGCTGTAGTGCCAGGGGGGGCGGGAGACTGCACTGGTAGGTCACTTATCAGCACATCTGTCAGTACAGTAGGATTTGTGAAATGATTAAGAGTTTCTCACTTTTATTTTACTTTCCTTATTTTGAAAAAATAAAAATAAAAGTAGGCGTATGAGATCACCTTTCTGACTGTGTATCTTAGTGTCTGTATGTATATCCCCACCTATTAATTTTTTAATATCAGGACATGTCTTTATGAAACCTGGTATGTATTTCATGTCGCCTGATCCCATCTGAACAGCGTAATTCATAAATCTCTCTCACCAGTAGTACCAACATTAAAGGCTCTCAAATTTCTGAGGAAATACCTTCACATTGTATGAATGCCTCGACCAATCTTCACGAAGCGTGGTTATCATATGAAACTATATCAACGGAGTACTCCAGAAATCTCTTCGATCAGTAGTACCAATATTACAGCCCCTCAAATTGTTGCGGTAATAATCATAATGCTACATAAATGAATAAACAGATCACCCTTGAGCATTGTGCATATGTTCTGCCTGCCACTTAAGCTCATTTCAAAGGCGTACATCATAAACCCCTCCCATCAGTAATACCAGCATTACAACATTTCAAATTGCTGAGGCAAAACCATAATATTACTTAAACACCTATTCCAGTCTTCATTCAGCTTGCCATACTAAGCCATCTCAACGGAGTACTTCGTAAAAAAACGATCAGTAATACCAACACTACAGGGTCTCAAATTATTTCTGTGTTAACCGTGGTGATACTGAATTTCCTGAACCGATCGTCATGGAACTTTGTATTTATATTATGCCACTCGAGCCCCTTTCATCGGAGTACATCATCAGTTGCTCTCATCAGTAATATCAACACTGTAGCCCCACAGATTGTTGAGGCAGTGCCCTTAATACTACTCGAATACCTGAACCGAGTGTCATAAGAAGTGGTGCCTGAATCACGCAATCTGAGGCCATCTCAACGGCGCAATTAAGGAATTCCTCGCTTCAGTAGAATCACCATTGCAGCCTCCCAGACTTAATAATACTCGAATGAATGAACCAATAATCCTGAGACTTGGTATTTATGTCATGCCACCAGATACCATCTCAACGGCATACTTAAGAAATTCCTTTCATTAGTAGTACCAACGCTTCAACCTCTCAGATTGTAGAGGTAACAACCTTAATATTGCCTAAATGCCAGAAACAATCTTCATGAGACTCGGTATGTATATCATGCCATATGAGGCTATCTCAGTGGTGTGCCTCATACATCAGTTCCATCAGTAATACCAACACAGTAATCTTCAAAATCGTGTATCGTATCATCTAGTCAAACTACACTGAAACGGAAGTAGGCAATTAGCTCTTCCCAGTATTTCTTGCTTTTGATGCGATGACTCTTTATACTTGTATATGCTTTCATGAGTTCATGTGACCCACAAGTGTACTGTCAGTTCAGCTTATTAAGATACGGAACATACGTTTATGAATGAAATTCATAAAGTTACAAAAAGACATAATTTATTACTTTCTCGTAGTACTCGTACTTCCGTTTGTTACTTAATCTTATTTTCGCATTCTACCTAATTAACTCGGATACAAGCCCATGAAGCATAGTTTTCTTGAGAATCTAATAGTCGTTTATATGGTCAATCAGTTCCTGCTTCTTATTCAGTTGAAAAATTAGTTTTCTTACGCACATGAAATCGCCAGTTGTATCTGTGCTGAGCCACTTGAATGCAGTGCGCGTTCTCATGCTCCTTTTCTTTAAGACAGTAGTTTGGTAGACACATGCCAGTGGTTTGGATGGCAATATACACCATATTACGTGACATCACATCCCAAGATCTAGTAATCTTCATCATCTACAACGTGGGAACATCAAAATCTCATCTAAGAGCACCTGCCCTGCCCCTGTCCAAATTACTTATACATTAAAAGTAAAGGTACTGCAAGCCCTGTGCTTAATTAATTAAATACTATGCCATAAGTCGTGTGGGGGAGTGGAGATATAGCTCCACCATTCTTGACCTCGACAGTAGATGAAGGTGAGTAGACAGGTTCACGCTCCGGCTGCTTTTCGCCCAGGGAAATTATCCCTGGTATCCATTGGATGGGAGGCTGAATTGGCCTCAGAGCCAGTCTGGACGCTACGGAGAAGAGACAATTTTTCTCCTGCCGGGAAAGGAAGCCTGGTCGTCCATCCTGTAGTCCAGCGCTGTACCGAATGATCTGTCCCAACTCTTACTTATAAATGAATGCAATTCATAATAAATTATATTTTGTCTATATATATATATATGCACGAATTCTTCCTGGGAGTAAACTGCGGCCGGCGCGTAAGTCTGACAACCTCTCCGCCATCTCTGAGCCAGTCGTCTAGAAAAATTGGGAGCCTGGACGTCTTACAACGCTGTGTAGCTACAGAAGGTTCCTCGCAAGGCTTTCCGCACTTCGACCACTTTCATCTGGCCCTCACGTAACAATTTCATGTTCCTTACTTTACTGAACCGATTGCTTCAGCGCTAAGTGCATATGAATATCTTTCTGGAAGTCTCCAATCCTAGAGGAAAACATCATGATTATTTTACAAGTTTATACTAAAATTGTAACCTTATATAGTTTCGTCAAAAGTACTAATCAGTTTCTCTGAAAGGTTTCCTACACAAGTAACTTTAATCCATTCGCACCACAAGACACTTTTCAGGAAACGAATTTTACACCAGCAGAGTCTTACTGAAATGAAGCAAAACTCTATAGTACAGTTTGATACTGGTTACCATTTTGTCCACTAGATACTCACATAATATTCACATGCGTACATGACAAGCAAAGCACACTTTACCCAGGCAACGACTGAAGCAGAAGTGTTGAGTCCAATATTTCACCCCTTCCCTTCGGCGCTACAGCTCAGGGTGAACTTTGGCCTCCTGAACAATCTGCCTCCATGTTCTCTATTCTTCATCTTTCTTTCCCATTCTTTCTTTCACTTCCATTTTACGGAGATCAACATGCACATCCTCCAATAATCTCAGCCTGAGTCAACCTATCTTCCTTTGAGTATATATCTTATATTAGAGGCTGATTATCTGGTTTGTGAACAATTTAGTTTTCACGTTGTGAAATTGATAGCCTCACGCCCAACCCCAAACCTAGAGGACTAGGGTATCCCTCTTCGTCTGTCTCCTACCCCTTGATCAGTCCGGCGTGGGTGATTCTACCAGTAGTTACGCTACCGCCGGCATAGCTCATAGGATTTCAGGAGCACTCAAACTCCACCACCACAATAAGGTGGAGACATCATCTGTGGGGTCCTGTATTTCATACCATCCATAAAAACAGAATACTTTCTGTCAGATGCTTTTAAGCAAAAAAATTGTATTAATCCTTTCAGTGGTTGTTACATGCACCACTTGTTATAACATACTAGAACTACACATTCTACTCACAGATTATGTCTGTGTGTTCCGTTTGATTCTCACAGTAGACAGCGATTGTTTACCTAAACAGCATTAATCGGTCTGTATTTGTAACGGAGATGTAATGTGTTTCCTCTTAGGTAAGAAAATGCATATCTGTATATTGATTAGAAGCAACTGTGACCTCAAGTATTGAACTTCGCATCACTTCTGTTTCTTATGCACTGCACATAGCAGAAAAGACTTGCACAGAATGCATTTCAGTAAGGAAAGCTGTGGGTGGGATTCAAACTGCACTATAGATAGCTATGATTCACACTCCAATGGGATCATGAAGGAGAAGCGCCTGCCTCATGTTTGAGTCCTCTCACTTGCTAGAGATCCTGACGTTGCATACCGTAACTACAAGGGAACGTGTACATCACACTCACCTTACCATGCCTCTTCACTGAAGTGTGTGCCTTATATGGTCTGAGTGAGGTTGCGAAAATGCGCAGCCCGTGCAGGTAGGTGTGACCCTATATATGTTTATGAAGTCTCTTTCCGTATTTGACGGTGATTATCTCGAATGCACCACTTCGTGCTAGGAAAATGTACGTAGAATAAGATGTTCATCTGTTAAGGCAGGCAGGATTTTATCTCTTCACAGCCACGTAAACAGCATCCGCCATTCGCCTACACAGTGGGTGTCGGGGACAATTTCCTCTGGCTAAAAGTAGCCGGAACACAACGCCAGCCATTTACCTATATCTACTCCAGTTGCTTCTTAAGGTTAAATACGTGGGGTTATATCCTGATTCTTCCATGTCTCCATGACGTGGTGTTCAGCTACTCACAGTATGATGAAGGAGTTGGTATAACGACGGGCTACGGGCTGGACGGCAAGGGTTCGAATCCCAGCAGAGGTAAGATATTTCTCAGTCTTCAGTCACCTGCTCACGCTGGTTCATCACTCGCGGATTTCTTATACCTTGAAGATGGAGGCGATACGTTCCTCTCAAATGTCGGTTAACACAATGTCTACTCAGCGCCAGATCCAAGAAGACGGTGTTCTTCATAATCACCGCCGTGAAAACCTCAAATTTTACAAGATGTTTCTCTTTTTCACAACGACAAAACAAGCTCTGGGGCCCACCCAGCCTAACCACGGGGTACCGAGGGCGATTTCCCTGGGGGTAAAGCAGAAGGGACTCATGAATTGTTACTTCGGAGTGGAAGCGTGGGAGGTTAAGGAAAAGCAGTGAAACGCGTGGGTTTGTCGTCTCTGGCCAGAATCTGGCCACATTTGTTCTCCTTGAAATTAGGAGACACGTTATTTGTTCAGGCCTTCTGACCTTTAAAGGACAATATTTGTGTATACGACAATCTGCTTTAACATTAAATAACTCTGAATTTTGCCGACAGAAGTTGCCTATGCATCTCCTATAATTCTCAGAATAAACAGCGTTTATATCCCTAATGATCATTAACCAATTGATCCCTGTAATAGAGATATTGTGTTTTCTTTAGGACAAGAATTTAATCGATATATTTAAGTGGAGTCTGTTTATGGCCATATATGTATAATACGTCGTTCCCACTTGGCGTGTTTAAAAGGGATCAGTTCTGTTTTCGAAACTGTTCCATCCGAATGAAAATTATATAGATTTACGCACTGCCTTAAAAAGGCAACAAGGAAACAGGATAAAGATATGAAGGGATAAAGGGTGAGAAGAATGGGGACGACGTATCAAAATGCCAAAGAAATTATTTCTTTTGAATTTTAGCGTTCTTATCCACTATTATTTAAAAGTTGTTTAGATGAATTTCCTGCTTCCAGTGTTCAAACCATGGCGCTTCTTTGCAAACGAAGTGGTCAGAGATATCATCCCTGTGTTTTCTCTTCCTACATGATGATAGTTATGTGGTGAAGTTTGCCCTTAATGTTATCTTCGTGTTCTTTTCTTATGAAAGAGTAGGCAATAGAACAAAAGAGAATTATGGCCTACAGATAATATATTAAGTGCAGGTAATATTTATCATGATCCGCTTAGTTTTGCATGATATACCATTTCACAATTGTAACATGAGACATATGTTTTACATCTCACTAATGAAAGCGCATAAGTAGCCTTATTATAGAAAAAGCTCTTTGGCCATGGTTAGAAAGGTGATGGATATATATATATATATAGAACTACTAAATTTCGATAGGCATTACACATGAAACATTTAGTAATTCATGCCAATATTGCTCTTCATGAGTGAAATGTAACACCAACATCATGTTTGCATGAAGTGTGTATGTAAACGTAGAATTGAAATGTCAATAATGATGATCTGTATATTCACCTCCGAAACTCTCCCTCACATTTCAGCGAAATGTTGTATTTGGCTGCCTACAGCGACTGTTGCTTTGCCAACCTATTTCTGGCTTTCGTCCTTTAACAACTATCAAGATATCAAAACCTTTTATTTTTAAGCCGCCAAAGCAACAAATTTTTTTATTGATTGATTTGAAACCAATACTACATATTTCGACAATTAAATGGCCATTTTCAGGTGTCTTTTAGATAAAACGATTAGTCAATGACTTCTAACGCATGGTCTTATTTCTGACGTCCACTAATATTACACTAATGTTGTGCTAAACGTATTCCTGAGATACATACGTAATAAATACCTAATTATGTACATCTTATCATATGTGTATTTCTTATTGTTTAATTACATTCCAATTATTTGCATTAAGATACAAATTTCCATTAAAATTAAAAATTAGAAATTAATAATTAACTTAAAATAATTTTGTTATTGCGAGCAGTAGACAGCTTCATGTCTCGTGTTGTAATAGACTGCTCTCATATATGTGATCTCTCATGTATAATTTTTTAGAAATCAACGAAGATCAATTTTAAATTAAATTAAATTTTAAATTGATCTTCGTTGATTTCTAAAAAATTGCACATCTTAAAAAATCGTTACATGGCACAAAATATACATGTCAATAAATTCTGCAATTTATATGCTGTTTGAAGTAATATTTTATATGTGATTATTTAGAGCATGTAGAAAAAGAATAGGTATCTACGTTCACTGTACTACTTGCGAATGATGAATTACAAAAGTAACTAGACATACTTTATTTCTTTCTGAAAGCGGTGTTTATTTTACATTACTGCGAAAGTAGATAATAATACCGCAAAAAAAAAGATATATTCCTAGTGCGTGCATTTCAGTATGCTGTTTACGCTTTCTAGAATACACTTTAAGTTGGGAATTGCAATCAAGTAAGTCATTGCAATGTATGCAAAGGGAGATTGCTCCTGCCACTATCAAGGGGTGGTAACATAAAATTAGTGACCCAGTACACGGTATCTCACCGTGATATAGGAATACAAATTTGCAAGGACAAGTTTCGGCTTGGCTTGGGGGGAAAGTCCTCAGAAACATTTCTGAACTCTTTGAACTGATTTGCTCAGATATGAAATATGGATTTCTTATTCTTTCGTTAGATAAGAGAAAATATGGGTTAGAAGAACTGTTTTTAAAGGTTTTTAACTTTAGAAAATCTGTAAAACCAAGGAAGCTCTGGATGGGCTCGGAGATTTCAAATTAGGAGGGCAAATTATTCAAACTGTGAAATATGCAGATGACCTTGTGTTAATGGCTAAAGAAGAAACTGTGCTACAGGGCATGATTGATAGACTAATTGAAATTGGAAGATGCTATGGCATGTAAATGAATGTGGAGAAAACAAAAGTAATGAAAATTTCGAGAAAACCAACTCCAGTCACAATAAAGATAGACCAAAAACAACTGGAGAATGTGAAATGCTTTAAATATTTCGGTAGCTTGTTAACAGATGATGGAAGGTGTACTTGTGAAATTAAATCCAGGATTGCTATGGCAAAAGCTGCATTTAGCAAGAAGAAGAATCGTTTTACCAGCAAATTGGACTTAAATTTGAGGAAGAAACTAGTGAAATGGTACATTTGGAGCATAGCTCTGTATGGGGCTGAAACATGGACACTTAGGGCAGTAGATCAGAAACATCTGGAAAGTTTCGAAATGTGGTGTTGGAGAAGAATGGAGAAGATCAGTTGGACCGATTATGTGAGAAATGAAGAAGTGTTAATTAGAGTCAGTGAGCAGAGGAATATCCTACATGAAATAAGAAAACGGAAGGCTAATTGGATTGGTCATGTTTTACGCAGAAACTGNATACATACGCACATAAATGCATAGGTCTTATATATTTTATGCATATATATATATATATGCATAAAATATATAAGACCTATGCATTTATGTGCGTATGTTTGTGTATAGATATACGTGTGACGGTCTGTGTGTGTATTTAAAATATTAAAATTATTTAAACATTAATTAAAATTAATAATTTTATCTTAATATTTGTTTAAATTTGAATTACAGAGCAGAGTGCATGTAATAGTCCTGTCTGAATATATCAATGCTGTGAGCATATAACATCCGAACATACATGTATTATTTGACACCGAGGAGGTGTTGCAGCGTCTATGACATGAAAAAATCTACGTTTCTATTTCAACATAATCTTTTTGGCTTATTAGAGTTATATTTTCTATAACTTTACCAGTTTCGACCTGTTCCAAGCGGTTTGAGCCTTACCAGTTACGTGTATTTAAAGCACCGCATCCAGTCTGCAGACTTGTCTGACCTGTTTACTGTAGAGTTCACGTTAGGGTTGAAAACGTGGAAGTAAGACGTTCACTCCTCAGCTCTGAAAGGGAATAAATATTGTTTTAGCACAATATTATGTTGCCAGTCGTGCTTACGTGAATACAGTATTTTACGAGAAAATGCTTTCTTTTATATTAAGGTAAAATTAACAAAGACAAATGTGATGGATGTGGACATATTTCCAGAAAGTGTAAGAATAAAATAAACTTGTCCCGCTGCCTAACCGATTAAGCACTACGCCATGAAGTTATGTGGAGGAGTGGATTTATAAATCCATATTTTTTTGATCTCGGCAGTAGCTGGAGATGAGTGGTCAGTTTCACACCCGGGCTGCTTTAACCCAATGGATAGAGCCCCCGGTACCCAGTGGATAGGAGGTTGGGAGGACCCGGTCTGGACGACGTGGAGAAAATAAAATTTTTGATCCTAGCGGGACTCGAACCCCGACCCCTCGATTATCCAGTCTGTAGCCAGTCGCTATACCGACTGCGCTATCCCGGCTCCTAGTGTAAGAGCAAAATGGATAGTAAAATTTACTTCATGAAGAGCAATGAATTTTCAGATTTTCTCGAACTAAAGTTGAGGTTACGATCGCTTCAAATGGAAAACAGAGCACATCAGATTGCAAATGGAAACTCTTCATCGATCAACATTAGAATAGCATAGCGTAGGCCCTAATTATGACCCAATTACAATGTGCGTGCGTGTGTGTGTGTGTGTACGTATATGCATGTTCCGCTGACATCAGGCTATTAGCCATTCTAGTTGTTTCGAGATTCTTACATAATTGGGTGAACGATAAAGAATTGCTTCTCTCCCTGGTAGGAGAAATGGAGGCTAAGCTCCATGTACATTTAAATTCCACATCAGATATAGGTCAGCGTTATACGCTGACTCGTTTTCCCGAAAGCAAAATACGTACATCTGATAAAGGTAAATTTGTCCCTGTGCGTAACTAATTAAACACTACCCCACGAAGGCGTATGGGGGAGTGGATGTATAAACCCACGTCTTCCTGACCTCTGTACTATTTGGATTGAGAGATCAACGTGGATCAAATTAGATTCACAATTTATACACATAACTAAGTACACGTATTATTTGCTTAACAAACCAAAGAGGACCAGACGGACAGGATATGTGGGATGCATGAAATTGACGTAAAATGCGTAGCCTATAACATTTTAGTCTGAAATCTGACTGGAAGAGACCACTTTGGAGCCCTAGGTCTAATGGGGAGTAATTATCATGAAGGAACATGGTGTGGTACTGCAGACTCAAGTAGATTTTGTTCCTGGCTCGTGTAAACACGGCGATGTAAACCTCCAGTTTTAATAAAAGGCAGGGATCAGGGATTTTCTCGACTAACTCAGTGACTAACAGTTTTCCGAGAGGGTAGCAGCTCCCTGTAGAGCCAACTTGGCTATTATCAGGACAGAGTTCTGACAGGCTTGCAGTAGTGCGGAGTGTGTGACTATGGACGGGTTTGTAATTTGTAGCTAGAGGAAGGTAATTCATAAGACATTTTTTCCGCTTTTGGGAGCTGTAAGAGATCTATCGAGTATTTGGGCAGACGCAGAGAAGAGTGGCACAGAATTTTATTCTTGCTGATGAATTTTAATTGAAGTGTGTTATTCTGGTGTAGGAAATATAGTGTCCGCATATTTAACCTAAATTAATTTCACTTCATTCACTTGCGTTGAAGGTTAGTCTACACAATCAGGATAACATCTCTGGCTGGAAAACAGCCCTACATCAAGTGGGCCAGTATTTGATATCCGGTTGTTTCATGTGGAATTAAATTAGTGTCCCTCTTTGTACTGGTAAATGGCAAAGGTGCAGACGTTCCTTAGTTTAGTTTAGCGCGTTCATTGAAGACGCATAGGGAGAAGAGTTACAGTTCCACGCCAGTGCATTGCCAGTAGTTACGCTCATGGAACCTTACTGATTTATGGAAGCATCTTCGCTTCTCGCGCCCTTCTAGGGCCAGTTTATACCCGTTTAGCCACTATTGTCGATCAAGTGTTTGTATTAGACAGAAGTTCCTACCAGCCCCGTCCTCACTCATTACATTCGCAATCACACACAACAGTTTTTGCTTCTTCGCCAACTGGGTTATGGAATATCACCATTAGTGTCCTTCTGACTGTCGGGTCACGTTTCATGTTTACAGTCAGCCATGTTTGATGATAAATGTGACCAGTTTCGTAGTGACCTCAAGAATTCGATGTGCTGACCCTGGCCTTCCTCCTTGCAGTACGACATTGGTCAGACCCTTGCATGGTTAACATAAGCTGTAACGTAGCTCACTATTATTATGCAGAGAGGCCCGCTTCTAGAGAAGTCCTTCACATTTTTAATAACACAACCTTGGGGATTGTTTCCTCCACGCGTAATTCGCATGGCATTTCATGTGATTGATATATCGCCTTGCAAACATTGGCCTTAGTAGAAGTTAGAGTAAAGTTGTTGTTGCTCTTAACTAAATGAGCACCTTGCTATGAAGAATTATTGGGGATGTGGAGGTATAGCTGCACCACTCCTGATCTCGGCAGGAGTAGGAAGTGAGTGGTTAGGGTCACGCCCCGGCCGCTTTACATCCGGAGGAGGAGTCCCCGGTACTCGTTGAATAGGAGAGTGGATGGGCCTCAGAACCGACGTGGAATCTGTGGAGTAACGAAAAATCTCTTGCTCCTGCCAGGAATCGAAACCCGATCGTCCAGGCCGCAGCCCGTCGCTGTACTGGCAGGGCTATACCAGCTCTTTCATTTGTCTTAGCAGAGAAGGAGTAGGTCGGTATGCTGTCGGTGTCACCAAGCGTGATTATTTAGGATGTTGGGAGAGTAAGGTGTAGGCGTATTGGGGAAGTACAGGGTCTGACTAGGATCTTTGGCACTGGGGAATCATAACGATAACTATTCAACATCTTCATAATTTCCTCCAGGAAAATTATATCCTGGTACATCGAAATGGCTAAGGGTTACATTTGTTTTTAGTTCTCCTTACTTCTCTATGATATTCCATATCAGATTCTGTTGTAGTTGTTGCAGTGCCTCTGTCGCACGCTGCATAGTGCTGAAGTGTCTCCTGTAAATAACAACACTGCAGAACGGGATGGAAATTACTGTAACAGATCTTTGTGTCGTCTGCTGTACTTCAAGAATAATAATTCTGAATGGTAGAGTATGTTTTCGCTTGCTCGGAAGCCGGGATCATGGGTTCGAATCCCACTCAGGGCATGGATGTTTGTGTGCGTTTTTCTGTGTTTGTGTACTGGTAGAGGCCTTGCGACGAGCTGATCACCCGCCCAAGGAGTCCTACCGTATGTCTAAGATCTAGTAAAACCGAAGTGAAAGTTTCATGGAGGTAGGCCTAGGCCCAAATGAGGGCTGTAGCGCCAATGTTAAAAAAAGGAGTATGTTTACATGAGCGAATTGACTTATCTTTATTCACTTTTCTTAGTCTCATTACCTTGTAACTTTCATTCTATATAAGAAATATTTAAAGTTGTCTTTGTGCTTAAATGAAAAAGCAGTAGTCTATGAATATGCATGAGGACTGAATGTCTGTATCCTTGTATTTTTGACCTCAGCGTTAGCTGGAAGTTAGTGGTCAGCTTCACGCCCATCTTTGCCCACAGCTTTAACACCAGGGGAGAAATAATCCCGGTACTTTTTTGATAAGAGGCTTGGTGGTTTCCAAAACCAGTCTGGACGACGTGCAGAGGAGAAAAATTCTGACCTTTACCGAGACTCAAACTCTGACCCCTCGGCCGTTCAGCCTGTAGCAAGTCGCTATACCGACTGCCCTATCCCTGCTCCCCGTAACTTCATTCTTATTAATATAAAATAAAGAATTATTTTAATTCTTTCTTGCGATATATATTTAGGAAGGAGATATTCCATCTGATCCCCTCCGTCCTCTTCACTGATCCTACCTCCAACTCCAACAGTTTGCACCGTAACGGGTGTTCTTAGTCAGAATCTGCAGCAGACTACCTTGCAGGATTCGAAACACATCACTCATGCTTTTAGATGTTATATCGGAAGACTTTACGATCTGCGAGAAAGTTATAGAAGGGAAAAATCCATCTCAGAGCAGGTCACACAGGGAGTAAGTGCAGGCTACCTACACCCACGCAATACGTTATAAGCAGGGTGGCTCAGGGTGGAGCGATATATACACGGAGATGGGAGCCGCTCTCAGGAATAAACACTCGATTTAAGTTGACCATCACGCGCGGCTGTCGCGAAATATTCCCTCCTGCCTAGCAGGACACGAAGACACATACAGCAGACAAAAGGAATAGAAGATCNAGTGAAGAGCAGAGGAAAGAAAGCGAAGAAAGCGGAGAAAACAAGAGAACGGGTGGGGGGGGGGGGGGGTGAAACAGAATGTATGGGAGGGTAAATATGAGGGATGAAGGAAGATAATATGATGAAACATGTGACGTGTGTCGTGGTGAATGAAATACCGGGAGTTAGGGGACGGATGAAAGAAATTGCGAACAAGGCACAGGAAATTTCCTTCCCTCCAGTGAATCCTGTCCCTCTGTGTTTATAAAGAATGTCAGATTATGCTTACTCTTAGCCGTAGTTCTTCAGTAACTTGCGGTACACCATTTTATTCTATAAGAGATTTTGCTCCAAATTTATTCATTTTCGTGTATTTGGCGAGTCTATGGTACCATAAACCCTGCAAAACAAAAATGTCAATTCACTATATAGGCTACTTGAGTTTTGAAAGTTACGTATTATAACTTATGTAAATTAAAACCTCACATGGAGGTTTAAATTATATGTGACTTCAAGGAAGTGAGAGTCCTTTCCTTCCGTCTCTCAGGTTACGGATACATTCCCCAATTTTATGTAACTCAAAGTTTACTTCCCTATCCACAAGAGCGCCATCTCTTTGTTAAATTCTAAGCGATCGGAATCGAAACAAAAAATAAAACATCTTTTTAATTTGGATATTTGTTAAAGAAGTGATTTAATGAAAAAAGGATAGCGAGAACGAATGAAGTACCTCTGACAAATAAAAAAAAATAATAATAACAATAATACAATTACAATGTAGCATCAAATCAGTTTAAAAGGTCATGACTGTAATTTAACCTGATTAAAGCAATGTTGCTTAACTGAGCAACGGGATAGACTGTGGGAAGAGAAGTCTCGTATAGTGCAACGTGCCGAAGTAATGCCGGAGTCCTGGCCTTCTGCTTAACAGACATATTTGAAAGTAATTAGAATATTTTTTTGGAAAGTTTTTGCTGTTACTAAGTTATGAACTGTTCATTTTCCCTTGCCTTATATAAAAACGTAAATATTATACTGTACAGGGCACATTATGTTTAGCTTGACTTTTTTTACTTTTATCCTGAAGAAAGAACAGCGGGTATAATAGTATCAATAACTATTTAATGAGAATTATATTTATATAACGTTAAGGTAAAAATAAAGTTGTCCCTGCACATAATGAATTATGCACCACACCATATAGACGTATGGGGAAGTGGAGGTATAACTACACTCTCCTTGACCTCGGCACTAGATGCAGCTGAGTAGTGAGCTTCCGCTCCGACTGGTTTAATCTCCCGGGATCAGTCCCCGGGAGAGGCTCAGAGGGCCCTAGAGCCGGTCTGGGCGTTGTGGAGAAGGTAAATTCCCTTGCCTCTGCCGGGAATCGAACCATAGCCCTTATTTTAAAATTATCTACCAAGTCTGAATATTAGTGTACTTCAAATAATAAAGCGAGAAAGGTATACTTACCTGAAAAATATAAAAAGCAAATTATTGAGAAGATTACACAGTGACGTGTTTTGTAATTCTTACTGATGGCCTAACAAATATTTGTGTAGGGTGAATTAGTGCAGGATCGAATCTGCTGAACATTTACCATGCATAAGTAAAACGTGAAAGCATTCGAAACTTTGATCGGGGGAACTCAAGGAGCCTGGACGCAGATGTGAGATAATGTGAACGGATCTTACAGTATGTGAAATAAATTCGGGTTGTTCAGTAGGTGTCGAAAGGCGAACTTCTGAGATGAACCTTTGTTTTTCCTATACCATGAACAACTGGGTGCTTTTAGCTACTTGCAGTTATTGACTTTATTTAAGAACGACGTTTCGGAGACTGGAATCTGTCGCCGCCCTAGTAGGCTTTCATTTTTTTTTTAATTTACTTGGGCTGGGGTGATACTGAGTTCACTTGGTAAGTCGGCCATTAACTGGCCCATTGTACCAGCCCCCAATGATAGATGATGAGTGTGGAACAACAGGTGGAGTGATAATTGGCAAGGGAAACCGAAGTACTCGGAGAAAACCTGCCCCAGTACCACTTTGTTCACCACAAATCCCACATGATCTGACCTGGGCTCGAACCCGGGCTGCAGCTGTGGGAAGCCGGTGACTAACTGCCTGAGATATGGCACGACCTGAGTAGACTTTTACCGTAGAACGGAAAGAGAATCCAGCGCTGAAACATTATTCTTGAATAAAAAACAGGACTGTGGACATGTACCAAAAGTCAATAATTTTATTAATATACCATCATCACAAAATTTTAGGCCTTATTTATCACCTACTCGTTAAGACCCATACCTTATATCTGTATGTATGCGTGTACAGCGTACTAAAATTCATAAAATATGTGGGATGTGGTGTGCCTTGCGTACATCCGAAACGCTGATAAACATATACAAAAGTGCACTGTGTATCGAAGCTATAACCTAACTATTGAAAACGCCGTTAAGTAACCCACAAGAATACATACTATGTAATTTTCGGAAAAACAGCAATCATCAAGATATATTTGCACACGAAAATAATGTAAAAACTTTTTTTTTGGCAGTGTTCCGTTCTGCTTGTTATATACATACGTACCTACAAGTCCGTGGTACAGGTCTTCATTTCAGCCCTGAAAAAAGAGGCAGTATGTTCCTCCGAACAAAGTTCGGGTCCATTCGAGTTCACTTCCAAGAAGACAATACTTCTGTAACCAGCGACATGAGAACCCAAATCTAAAAAAAAAAAAATCTTCTTTGCAGAAAAGGAAAACTTTATAAAAAGCACACGAAGAATACTAAATTACAATTAAAAAAATAACACATCTCCACACTCCTAATCCGTCTTCCTGTTGGAGTCAGTGTCTCTCTGCGCTCCGTATGATAAAGCCCGCACATTATGTATAATTACATCTCACTTAAACACGCCACATTTCACTAATCCCATTCCAGGCTAACAGCAAGTGTTGGTCGTACAAAGCAACACCAATAAAAAGAAAACAAGTGTATATTACTTAGTATTATGTAACTAAGGCTAGCTTGCAAAAAGCTTAATGTTAGCACAAACCTAAATTATACTCCCAGAAAAGGAACGCAGGACAAGGGCTTTTTGTTCGTGTGGTGCTCTGGGTGGTATAAGGTTATTCTGGTGTCTGCATATTTCTTTTACGCGGAAATGCCTGTGCCAGCTGAGCATTAGCGGCCGTAAAATTGACAAAACTAATGTAAATAATACATATATATACTACATAAGGGAGATGTAAGGAAAGAGAGAACGAAAATATTCTGCCGTAATTAGACCCTCTCAGTCTGTATTGCATCGAGAGAAATTAACTATATCTGTGCTCTTTATGTTATGGTTAAATCCATTTATTTTGATGTTGCTGTATCAACTACTGGAGTTATATTTTCAGAAATACTGGATAATTAAACAAGGAGTCCCGAAAGAATAATCGTATATTTCTAAAACGGAAGACAGAGATCTTCTTTATAAAATAATGCTTTTAATTGTTTAAATTATATGTCGTTGAATGAAAGGGTCATTAATAGAAAATGGAATAGAAATGATACTTTCTTGGCATTTGGCTGGAGGGACTGAGTAATACCACAGATAATATCAATATTGCTGGTTTCTGGACCTAGAGTTCATTGCGAGATTTTCCGAATGCGAAACAGGGTTGCTGCTCATTCACCTGCGACATTGATTATTGGTGGATCTGTCTTGTGTTGCTAGTGTTGTACTTATGTAATATAAGTTTATTAATCGAAAATATAATGCAATTTATCCCATGGGCTAACGTACTGGTTTCGTCTGCCCATTATCGATTATGTTGGTACATTCTGTGGTGTTTATTTACCTTTCTTTACATGCAGATATTATGTGTTTGCACGTGAAGCGCAAGTGAATTTAATGTATTATTATCAATTGGAACGTAATGCATCAAGATCTGATTCCAGAACGTTACAGATATGAAGATTGTTGCACGCTCGACCACAAAGTTGAATATGATTCATATCTTGTCTTCCCTTCGAATTGTTAATATCAATTACAAATATGAAATTTAACTAATGGGTTATTTATATAATATTGTATTAATTTATCTAAATGTGGCCATTATCATAACTAGCCGGGATAGCGTAGTCGGTATAGCGCCTGGCTACGGGCTGGACGACCGAGGGGTCCGGAGTTCGAGTCCCAGTACGTTCGAAAACTTTCTTTTCCCCACGTTGTCCATACTGGTTCTGGGGTCCGCCAAACCTCCTATCCAATGGGTAAAGCTGCAGGGGCGTGAAGCTGACCACTGACCACCACCTAGTACCGAGGACAAGAAAATGTGGATCTATACATCCACTCCCCAATACGCCTTCTCGCCGCAGTGCTTAATTAGTTAAGCACAGGGACAACTTTACCTTTACCATTATCATAATCTCGCGTTTGGCTCTCTAGAAAATTTCAGTAATTCTTTATCTATTATCTCATTTAAGTTCAATTTTATCGTGCATGTAGTTCAGTTGTACTTCAGAACCTCGCCATGTTAATAGTTCATCATTATAGCAGAGCCGCAGCTTAATGATTCCTGGCCCCGCCCGCGTGTGACGTAGCAAGCTCAAATTTTGGCTCAAGAATACAGCACTGTTGTCATTTCAGCTCCTAATGTCGAAGAGTATAGTAGCAATCTTGCAGGGTTCAGAGCAAATTTCTAGCGCAAAATGGATCATAAATAAAACGTAGAGCCGTCAACACGCTTGGCTAACACGTGGCTGTCGGCCAACGCTGTTTCGAAGCGGATAGATTTGAGCGCTGATACAATGGATCGTTAAATCGCAACTGAACTATTGTAAATATTGTTTTAGACACTTCTACCTATATTAAAGATAAATAAGTCTTCTGACAGTAAGTAAATATATGGTTTTCAGGCATAAAGTATTTGATTTTAGGGTCACTTTAGGTGTCGTATGGGTTACCAAAGCCTATCTTTTCCCGCATATTTAGCCTCGCAGATTTCTGTCTTCAAGGATAAAACGCAAGACACCTGCTTCCACCCACATTTCTTGCTAAGCTTATTCTTTGACCAAGCAGATGGAGGCGACATATTCTTCCGAAACGTCGGTTGAGTTCAAAAGAACTATATCGTGTTATGTCGTAGGAGATAAAACTCTTCATAACCACCACTGTGAAGACCTCAAATCGTATGTAACCTAGCAAATTCAAATTCATTATTCATATATATACGAGTATGTATATATACATATATATATATTTATATCTGTGTGTGTGTGTGTGTGGACCTGTGACGTGCTGCTGTGAACATAACAATCAAACGTCGATTTCCACAAAATATTCGGAATTTCTTGAATGGCTGAGCAAGTTAATACTTCTCAAGGAAGACATTTGTTTTGAATGTTCCATTTTCTAAATTCACAGTACCACTTCTGTCTCGCTGACTTGTAGACTCGAAGATGTGAATGTATCTTATGTCGGTCTGTATTAAAGAAGCGTTTGGCACGGGTCCCACATGGCAATAATGTGCCGACTTCCAGCCAAAACCGGGCTTGTGAGAGCTCCAATATTTCTTAAGTTAGGAAACTTGAAAAAAATATTCGAAAAATTTAGTGCTTCAACTCAAGTTTAGCAGCCTGACAACAAAAATATATTGCTTTTGCTGAGTATGATCCGCGATTAGGTATTAAAAAGTAAAGCTGTCCCTGTGCGTAACTAATTAAGCATTAGGCCATGAAGGCGTATGGGGGAGTGGATATATAAATCCACATTTTACTTGCCTCGTCAATAATTGGAGGTGAGTGTCAGCTTCACGCCCCGGCCGCTTTACCCCCAGAGAAATAGTCCCCGGTACCCACTGGATGAGAGGTTGGGTGAACCCCAGAGCCAGTCTGGACGAATTTGAGAAGAGAAAATTTTTAATTCAACCGGGACTCGAACACCGAACCGTCGGTCGTCCAGCCGGTAGCCAGTCGCTATACCGATTGAGCTATCCCGGCTTTTCGATTAGATACTAGTTTATTTTAAAGGCCATTTAAAAAGTATTTTTGGTTTTATGCGTCTTTTTAACAAGCAAGGTTGAAGCAAGTATGCACGGTAAGTACGTTGCCACGTATTGTTCAACTAAATTATCCTGACCCTTGGACTTTTTGCCGTGCTGTGCAAAGAATTCCGTACTGCATAGGAGGTATCTACGTAGCGGAAACACTGACCCACAGCTCCTTTGCTTAGCACTGTTAGAGTGGCGTATGCCCACTGCTTCTTGCAAGCTACCTCCCTCCCTCCAACTTATTCGGTGAGTACAGCAGAGTAGTCGCCAAGAAATCTGGAATGTAATGATGTTTCAATTTCATATCTGTAGATATATTCTGTCTTCTCTTTTAACGCCCTAGATGTATAATGACAGACATCTACTTCATAGAGCATTTCTTGTTTCTGTTTCTCAGTAACAAACCAGTGACATTGTTATCACATAGAATAAGTACTTATGAATATGCCTAGATCTAATTTCTAATACTCATACGCTGGGTCGTTGTACTACCAGAGAAGCAGCTACTTGCTGGAAATACCTGGCTGGTTTTGTCTTCAGGTAAAGACACAAATCGATAACATATCATTGCATCCTAATGAGGGACACGGTACAGAACAAGGCAAACAAATATAAGAGTAAGGTCAACATAAAATTATGTGCACATTAGAACATAACATCCGTGGAAGGGTATAGGTGTTTTAAGACTATACTTTAATCGAAATGGACAAGGAAAATGACGCACATTGCATGGTTTATGGGATTATTTATTTGTTTATTTACTTATTTATTTAGATTGATTTGATTAGAAGGATAATTAATGAATGATGACTTGGAATGGATGTGGAAGGAAACATTCGTGGTCTATTTCAGGCTAACATGTTGGCACTCACTTGGGATTAAGACAAAAGATAAAGTTGTCTCTGTGCTTGATTAAGTAACTAAGCATCACATCATAAAAATGTATTGGAGAAATGGTTACATAGCTCGAACATTCTTGACGTCGGTACTAGAGGAATTGAGTAGTTAGCTTCACGTCCCGGCATCTTTACCTCCGGGGAAAATCCTCTAGTAGGCTTTGGACAGGAGGCCGGTTGGGTCCCAGCCGGTCTGGAAGCTGTGGAATAGAAAAAATGTCGTTCTCCTGTCGGTAGTCGAATCCCAGCCGTCCGGACCGTAGCCCATCGTTATACCGACTGAGCTATCCCACTCTCCTCCAGTTATAAGTAATGAGGAAGACCACGAAAATTCACATTCTGGGCAATCGGTACCGTGGCCGAAATTCGAACTGGGTATCTTCTGAATGGAATAAAAGTCAGAGGCGTTTCTGTCTCAGCCGTCTAACTCAGTCTGATTTAAGCAGAAGCAGTTTTAGGGGTACCTACAGTGACACGTTTATGTAACTGTAAATTATATAACACATGAAGAATTTCTGTTGTCGTGTCATGTACAAAACGATTTATATAGTCACGTGTTCGGGGTTCCGTGACTAATAATTATGGATTCTGGATTTGAGTATTAGGTTTATTTGACGTCACTAACACAATTAAATTGGGTTATAATAATTCACACATTCAACTACTTTTGGATGTCGAATCCCCCACTGTTGTCTGCATCTTGCACCTCTGGTTTCTGGAATTCTCTCCTTTTCCTTCTTCTTCTTCTTCTTCTTCTTCTTCTTCTTCAGTGTGCTGTCGTATTCTGTCTTCACGTCTGCTTTCTGAACTTCTGTCCACTCGATCTCTTAGATTCGACAGACGGGCGGTCTAGAAGACACCTTCTCGAAGGGTTCTGTTTCGTGTTTTCGATGCAACGGTCTGCAGCTTATTAGTTGCCTCGGGAAATGAGGCGGTTCCGTAACCGTTACCTAGGAAACTGCTACGCGAAGCTCCGCTCAGCAGGTGGGGGGATCGCGGCTTTCAGGCGTCGCGTCACAATATATGTCATTGTTTAATATGTTTTGCAATATTGGTTTCAAAACAATTCTGTTTTCATTAAACCTGTGCTTTTGCAGATGCATATGTTTCTTGTGGAATAGCCGGACAGCTGTCAGCAGAGGCCGGAGAGTGCTGCTGAAGAAGCGAATGTGAGGAATAATACAGCTTCTTGATTGTGAAACAGCATCGTAAGATTCTGCCATAAACTTCACCATACGGCAAACAGTACGACTGCCTGTGGGATGTGTAAGGTTTAAGTGCAGTCTCCAAAGAAACTGTGCTGCAAACGTTAACAGTTGTTAACAAGAAATCTCGCATTTCGTACTAATTCAGAAGTGGCAACTGTGTATGGTTCTGTTGTCTTCCTCATATCTGTCTAAACTAAAAGATAAACAGGAGCAAAAGGAATCATGAATAAAAGAAAGGAAAAGAAAGAAGTGCAGGGAGCCAAGAATGATAATATACAAAGCTGAGATGAATGGGCCTGGGACCGAAATGAAATAGAGTCGAGGGATTTATTACGTCTGGAATTCCAATGTAGAACTGTAGCTTCACAAACAAAAGGACGAGAAAGGAAACTTTCCGGATGGATGGGTGCAGTATCGGAGTTTAATTTAAAATAATGGAAAAGAATGTATTGGAACGTTAGAAGAATACGTGCAATATTTTTATATAAGCTTAAGTAATTTTCCAGTATTACAGGAAGGAACTTGCCAATAGACACCTGCTTCGATGTAATTCACTTATCATGACCAAAATATCGTAACGTGGATGGCCACAGCGTTGCAAGTGACGGCTCTGTAAACATACCTAAGCAACAGTGATACTGTTTTCTGTGAGGTCTGCATCGCGACCGTTGTTATGCAATGGTTCGGTAAACGTGTTTCCACAATAGATATCATGTTTTCTTGGGGGTCCGTGCAAAGGAGTTATCAAAAACAAACGGCGCTAAAGTTCAGTTCTGAGTTCTGAGTGACAGGCTTCAGTTGAGGGCAGTACCAAAACAAAAAGCAGCTTCGTAAGCACGCAACAGTGAATTTGGACTAGGATAATAGAGGAGCACAGGAAGTTGGCCTATGAGGATTTAACGTGTGATTTGAAGAATTTATGTGTGCCATAGTACAGTGGTATTGGGAGTGTGCGATTTAATTCTTGTGTTACAAATCCGTTGCCAAGAAACGGATAATGAAATCTAGTGGAAATAGACTAAGAGAGTGTAAATCAGCTATAGTGTAATATTTATTTGTAGTCACGTGCCACAGTGTCTAAGACGATGGTTTGGATTGGTGAATCGGTTTATTGGATCTTCACTACCTGTAATTACAAATAAAAACTTTCAGGATTACTATAACACATATTAAGTCTTCGCAGGTCGATTCACTTCTCTCATAAGCACTCTACACTAGTCTTCACGGGTTTATATAACGGGAACTATATCAGTGTCACTGAATCACACAACCCAAGTATTACACATGAATGAATTCTTCTAATCACAGTTTAAGGCTACAACGAACTTCTTCCACCGAGAACTCAGAACTGTACTGTAAGTCAAAATCAAAGTCACATTGCGACTGACTGTCAGTCAGTCAGTAAGTCTTGATGTCGAGTCCATCTGGGGCTCACGACAAGATATTTGTTACTGTTCGACATACACCCTTGTTTTTGTGGGGAGCTCTCTCTGACGAGAGGACGGGTATGTCTTTTGTATATACAGCTGGCCTTTGTCAGCGCAGTCTTTCTTGGGTCCGAGTCCCTTGGGACTCGTGACCATATTTTACTGTCTCATATTTTAGACTTCCCTTTTTGTCGTGCTTAGTCAAAGTCAAAGCCGCATTGCGACTGAAGGTCAGTCGGTCTATCTATCTTGGTGTCGAGGCCCGGCTGGGATTCATGACAAGATATTACTTCTTAAATGGTACCGTTTGTTTTTAGATAACGCCTTTGTACGAACCCCACAGAAAAACACAGCCTCTATTGTTGAAACGCGTTTAGAGAAACATTGTATAGCAACGGTCGCGGCGCGGACCCCATTGAAAACAGTCTATCTTTTGTTTTTTACCGAGCCGTTGCTTAACAACGCTGTGGCCATCCAAGTTACACTATGTTTTTAAGATCCGTCTTAATATTACATTCCCCAAACCTGGGACAAGAATGATAAACAAAAATGTATTCTTTGATAACATTACGGACGAATAGTTTCCAAATAACTTTGTTACTATTGGGTTAAATACTACTTTTAAGTTGACAACTTTCTAACATACTAAATAAACTCGCACATGTATAATCTTATACGCCATAATGGTTGTTATATTTGCCATTCTTGTGTATGAATGTGATACAAACTATTTTATTGTGAGTGGAAAGTTGATGCAGGGTATTTTATTCCGAGTGGAAACAACGCAATATAAATCGGCAGTTCTCAGCCGTCAACCATAGTCACCATTGCTTATCCCCTCGTGCAGCACAAGTTTATTGAATTGTCATGATTTATTACAACTACTACGTTATTGCCTTTCATGTATTTCTTAAAGACGTAAATATATTTGCCAGTAACACGCTTTAACAAATATTTTGAGTTCTTATTGTAACGTGTTTTGCTACTGAAGACCCCGTTCGGATTATTAATTGGTTTATTTAACAAACTACAAGTCTTGGCTACAATTAATTATAACACACTTGCAGGTTTACACAATTTACAACCCTACACAAAAATCTGTCCACTCTGTCCTCAGAAGTCTACACGCATTCACAGTACAATACGGGGCTATACCAGTGTCACTGTATCACACACTCCCAATCACTTCTCTTGTGAGCCAAGCATCTGCTTCTCACACTATCACTTCTAACCACACGTTCCGGTATTCTTCTTTCCGCTACAAATGGACTCAGCGACTGTTCCAATTCAACTGTCTCGGCGACGGCCACATTTCAACTGACTTCGTAGGCAGTGTAGTTCTCTTATAAACCCTCAGCCGGACAACAGGAAAACGCCTTGCTTCCTTGTTGCCTAGTTGCCTGTTTACCGGTGTTGCTGGACAACACTGTCTAGAGTTGTTTCCTGCTGTGCAGTAACCGCGGCATCCCTTGGTCACGTCACCACGGGAGGGGGCGGGGTGTTGACTGGCCTATTACCGTAGCAACGGCAACGCTCCGATAGTGTTACGTCACCGCTGACGGGGTAGGGGAAAGAGTGTTGACTTGCCTGTTACAGTAGTAACGACAGCGCTCCGATGCCGCCACGTCACCGCTGGGGAGGGAGGGGGTGTCCTCCATAGCGCAACACGTCACATAATTTTAATTTTTCACTTAAAACGGAATTATTTATTTGGAACTTATCTATAGTCTGTTCATTTTACAGAGTGATATAGCGTTACAAAGTCTACGAGGGCCACAAGTTCATAAGCCGTATAGTAAAATGTATGAAACTATAAAGTGCTAAGAAAAATACACGAACCATTGTGAGATTATCTGAGCAGATAATCCTTATAATTATATGCTGAGGAATTTCTTCCGCTAGAATTATTAGGTAGCGAAATGAAAGAGACCGCAGTAACATTGGTATTGGTATTTATTATTTTGTGACATGAAGAAGGAAGTGGCAATGCTACGAGTATTTTGAAGGTTTTGAAGATTTTATCCTTTAGTTTAATAAGAATATCTTTTATATAACAGCAGTTATGTTTAATGTGAATTCCATTTGATTTTTAAACTTTTTTTTTCGCTTAGTGGGGGTTGAGTCCAAATTAGCCCACTCGGCACGGCGGCCACTGATTGGGCTATTGTACCTGCCCCGGGTGATTTTGATGATGGAGAATTTGGTGGAATGAAGATTGGCAAGGGAAACCGTGTTCTCGGAGGACCCCCCCCCCTCAACGCCACTTTGTCCACTACAAATTCCACTTGACGAGACCCAGAATCGAACTCGGGCTGCCGCAGTGGGAAACCAGTGACTAATCGCTTGGGCTATGGTGGCGCGGCCCATTTTGAAACTTTCTTAAGAATTAAAACGATAAATTAACATTTACGCAAATAAAAAAATCGTTAATAGAAGTGATTTTCTTAATATAGCAGTGTTCCATACGAGTAATTGACACTTATCGATGTTAACGTAGTAGTTCTGTGTTACTACTACTACTACTACTACTACTACTATTACTACTGCTACTACCACCATTATTATTATTATTATTATTATTATTATTATTATTATTAATATATGGCTCTACAGTCCTTTGTTGGGCGCTGGTTGCTTTTTCAGTTTCATAATCCCAAACACAGTCCGTAGGATTCCTTGGACGGGGGATGAACCCTTCGCAAGGCCTCTAGCTACACACATGATAAACGCATACACACATTCATGCCTCGAGTAGGATTCGAACCCACGTACCCAGCATTCAATCGAGCGAAGACAGTTCTTATCCCATACCGCGCGTCCACTGTGTTCGGCAGTTCTGTATAAACCTATTAATATTAATCACATGACTAGATACAGTTGTAAGCCAATGATCACTGTTCATTTAAATTGCGTTTTATCATTGGGATTAAAGTCAGTAAAGTATCTGTATTTAAATTTGTAGTTAATCGTAGCATCAAATTGCCGAAATTTCCGTTTCTATCGAAATCTGTCGTGTCACGTCTCAAAATATCTGTTTGTCTTCCTTTTATAAATAATTTATCTACTTCCGAGGTGCTGTGTAACATTTCATACCACGCTAAACTTTTTCGTTGAATGATGATGAACCCTCCACTGAACCCCAAAGCTCTGTCCTCTGTTCGCGACTGTACATTGGACACGTTTATATGTCTGGAGGCCGTCGCTGCTGTCCAAAATGTTCTTGTTCAGATCTGTACCCAAGTACTGTTGGATGTAAGCAACTGCTTGAGTAAGCTTAGGTTTCCTCTCTTCAACACACAACTTGTTATATGCCCTCCCAGATACACACTCCCACTCTGCTCTTGACAGAAGATGGATAGCAGAACTTGGAAGAAGTTTTCTCCCAACACAGGCCACATCACCCACACATCCAGCCAACAGGAATCCTTTCTTCCTAAACAGTTACGAAGTACACACTGCTCACAAAGTAAACGTTTCATTTAGTCCTGTTGGTATTATGCGCTCTTGCATAGAATTTTAGCCCCTTATAGTCCTAACTACGTACTAACATGTATGACATCCAACTTTGTTGGAAAATAGGACAAAGTTCAGATATTTGAGAAATAAAGAAACAAATGTTATTATTATTATTATTATTATTATTATTATTAACTTCCATATGTGTATATAAGTGTGTTATCATTTCTCTCCACATAATGACATAAACATTGGAAATGTACTTATTTTACTTTTCTCACGTGTTCAGTGATTCAGTATTGAGGGGGTGGGTTTCCCCATGCACCGTGACTGATAGTCTATTGTACATCCGCCTACCGTCTCCATCCCCTACCGATACTGGTGCTCGCTATCAGCCCCTTTCTGCCAGCGAGGTTTCTACCCCTCTACTTGGCAGTGGTATCTAATAGTCCCTTTCTGTCAACGAGTTAGTCCCGCCTCTGGCAGTGGTACCTAATATTTTAGCCCATTTCTCCCAGCAAGGTTTCTACCCTCTACTTGGCAGTGGTATCTAATAATTAGTCCCTTTCTGTCAGCGAGGTCGTCCCTCCTCTGGCAGTGGTACCTAATACTTTCCCATCTATCGGAGGCATTGGAAACTATTTGTGCGGGAAACTTTTTGGCCTAATTTAGCTCAGAGGCCTCCTAGAGGCATGAGGTTCTTTTACGTGCCGTATATCTACGACACGGGACCCACGGCTTAAAGTCCCTCCCGGAGGACTTGTTCCCTGAATTTTTTCGCCCTTAAAAATTCCACGACCTCCGCCGGGTTTGAACCCGCGTACCTTGAGTCATGAGGTGGGAACGTTACCCCTAGACTACGGAGGCCGCTTTTCTCACGTGTTAATGTTAACTTAAATTTTTCTTCGAATTATTATTAATTTGTTACCATTATATAGGCTGTCTTATTTTGTATTTTGTTATTTTTGTGAATTCCAGCATACTCGTGCTAACTTTGTAATTGGCCTCTANAGATATCAAATATTATTATTATTATTATTATTATTATTATGGTTCTACATCCCTTTGTTGGGCCTTGGCCCCTTCTCGGTTTCTTGATCTTACGCATAGAATCGGTAGGACTCTTTTGACAGGGGATTAGCGCGTCGCGAGGCCTCTACCTACACACAGAACAACACAAACACAGAATAGACGCACAGAATATAGACATTCATGCTTTGAGTGGAATTCTAACCCACTATCACAGCGTTCGAGCGAGCGAAGACGGTCATGCCTTAGACCGCGTGGCAACGCCAAGGGGATCTGCAGATAACATATTTAGTTAGTTAGTTAGTTAGTTATTGGAGAGGGTGGGTTTCCCCATGCACTTAGACCAGTATTGGTCCATTGTGCTTCCCTCTATGATATTCTACCAGTCTCTATACCCTACCGATATCGGTGCGTACCATCAGTCCCGACCGAGCCAGCGAGTTCGGCCTCTACTGGCTTGGCGGTATCTATAATGCTTCCCCCATCTATAAGAGGCGTTAGAGACTACTGTTGGCCGGGAAATGTCCTTGAATTTGGCTCAGTGACCTCCTTTGGAGATATGAGGTTCTTTTACGTGACGTAAAGCTACGATACGGGACCCACGGCTTAAAGTCCCTCCCGGAGGACTTGTTCCCTGAATTATTCCGCCCTTAAAAATTCCACGACCTCCGCCGGGTTTGAACCCGCGTACCACGAGTCATGAGGTGGGAACGTTACCTCTAGACTACGGAGGCCGCTTAGGTAACATATTTACGTTCACAGAACTGCTAGGTGTAGATTAAATCCAGGGAATGCTTACAAGCATTCCTTGCTTAATCGTTTGATTTTTCTGTCTTGTATAACAAACCCCTAAAAGTAATTCTGCATGTTGTTTAATATGGGTGTAAAATTTGTTCTCTTATCCTTAGGGACAATGTCCGTTCATGATGTTTTAGAAGACAATGTGGACGTTCATATTTGGACCGAAGAGAAAGAAGAGGTACTGCGCAGTGAAAAGCTTCGTAATTTTTACTGCTCATCAGGTATTACTAATTCAATAAAGTTGAAGAGAATGAGATGGGCAGGAACAGCAGCACAATTAGAAACAAATACAGCAATTCAGATGGACAGTCTGAAGGAAAAGACAACTTTGGATATCTAGGCTTAGGAAGTAGAATAATATTGAAATTCCTCTCGATGAAATTATTAAGAATGCCGTCTTCTGAGATGTGGCACCGTATAGATCTTGTGTGAACAGACGTTTTGGAGGAACGTATCACCTCCATCTTTAGGGCAGAAAAATCCACTCGCGAGGGCCCAACGTGAGCAGGTAAACGGTAAAGTTGACCCTGTGCTTAACTAATTGAACACTACGTCATGATAACATATGGGGGAGTAGATGTATAGATTCACCTTTTCTTGACCTCGGCACTAGTTGGAGTTAAGTGGTCAGCTTCACGTCTAGGACGCTTTACCCTCGGGGAAAGAGCCCCCGGTACCCATTTTATAGGGGCCTGTGTGGGCCCCAGAGCCGGTCTGGACGACATGGGGTAGTGAAATTTTTGCACCCAACGGAACTCCAACTCCGACCCGTAGCCAGTCGCTTTACCGACTGTACTATCCTGGCTCCTGACATAATGCCTTATTCAGAGAAATGTCTCACCGATTTCCTAATTGACACTTGAGCGACTTTTAGCTTCTCAACGAGAATTCTCCTCAAGGGAAATCTTTAGCCACTTCTTTGTATGGTCCAGCTCTCACACCAGGACTGTCATCTAGTGTGAAACATGCCTCTCATATACATATTCGAGGACCTGAAATTGCAGAATGGGTCGCTTTCACTGGAACCAGAATGTAGACTTCATTATTAGTTTCATTGTAGGAACATTTAAGAAGCTAGATAAATATTTAATTAACATTGTTTGTGCTGCAGATTGAGATAGATCTAATTTAATTAGCTAATATATTGAAATATGTAAAAGCAGGTAATTGGAAGTTGGTAATTCTTAATTGGCCATCTATTAAGTACCCCTGTAACATACAGGGAATGGACAAAAATATGGAGACACCCAACAAAAAACACATTACCGTGACTAATATGGAGTAGGGCAACCTCTGGCTTGCAGAACTGCTTTCAGTCTCCTTGAAATGGATAAATAGAAGTCCTGTATGATCTGCAAGGGAATCTTGTACCATTCTTCCTGATAAATATGGTAAGTTCTGTTAACGATGATGGAGGTGGATAAAGCGCACGCAGATTGCTCTCCAAAACAGACCACAAAGGCTCAATAATATTGATATTTGGAGATTGTGGGGGCCATGGCAGACGTGACACTTCATCTTCGTTCTCAGAATACCAGTCCTGGACGATGTGAGCTGTGTGAACACGGTCATTGTCTTGGTAAATGGCTTCACCATTAGGGAACAAAGTTTGCACCATGGGATGGACCTGCTCGCCCAAAATGGTCACATAGTCGTTGGCAGTGACGTGACCTTGCAGGGTGATGAGGGGTCTGACAGAATACCACGATATGGCTGCCCATACCATGATCGAGCCCCCGCCATGTTTCACTCTTGGCAGCAAACAATCTGGATCGTAAGCTTTGGATGGCGTTCTCCAGACGTAAACTCGGCCAGAAGTCGGAAACAGTGTGAATGCGGACTCATCCGATCAAATGATAGTCTTCCATTGCTCCATAGTCCAGGTTTTATGACTTCGGCACCACACTGTCCTCTTAGTGGCATTTTGATCTCTGATGCGTGACTTTGGAATTGCAGCTCGTCCAGAAATACCCTGCTTGTGGAGTTCCCTTCATACTGTTTTGGTGCTGACAGGGTTTGTGAGAGTGACATTCAGTTCAGCAGTCACTTTTGCAGCTGTAGTCTTCTTATTTTTTGTCACAATCCTACGCAATGTTCTTCTGTCTCGACCACTCAACACACATTTCCGTCCACGCTGGTGTTTATCGGATGCGGTTTTTCAATTTCCTCCTGTGTGCGGTCATAATCTTGGATACTGTGCCTCGCGATACACCAAAAACCTGGTCTACCTAGGTTACGGAAGCACCCACCATGCAGGCCCCAACAATTTGCTTGCGTTGGAATTCTGTTAGCTCTGACGTGATGCGCAAAAAACTGCACAGAACACTGTCTCGAAAACAAATGAAGCTTGCAACGTATTGCGGAGTTTGTACAAGTAGTGGTGTTGGGCAGATACGACAGCGTGACCTACAAACGTCGCTAAAATAAACACTTCAATTCAGGCATGCATTTCACGAGGTGTTTCCATATTTGTGTCCATCCCCTGTATATATTTTCATGAAATAATGACTGCCGAAGTGGAAAACTTCAACAATCCTGATCCACCTTCAGTTTAAATCAAAGATTCACTAAATAAAAATACGTTGCGAATAGTTAGATAACCCAGGAAACACACGTCTTCGCTTAAGTATCTGGCGCCATTTCACTTAATGTGATTTTAGAGCAAAGTCTACATACACAGATGCATAAAGTGATTATTTTTCTACTGACATTACTAACTAGACAATGACAAATAGCAATGAAAAGGCTCTTATACTGACTAAGGCTGTTTAGGTCAGGTTGATGCTCATGTTAGCTACAGCCTGCTTGTCATTTCCTTATGAAACTTCATGCCGGTCCAGTAGCCGCGCGGCCTAAGGCATGAACTGTCTAAGCTTGCTCGGACTCTGGGATCGTGTTTTCGAATCCCACACAAGGCATGGATATTTGGTGTGTGTATGTGTTCTCCTGTGTTTAGGTAGCGGCCTTGCGACGGGCTGATCACTCGTTCAAGGAGTTTACCGTCTGTGAAAAATGATTGTGGAACTGAATAAGAGGCCTGGGCCATGAATGGGCTTGAAGAACCGTCGCAAAAAAATGAAACTTCATATCGGGGCTTTTCTATGTTATCCGTATATGCAGGTGAGCCAGTGTTACAGACCCCTTATAATTAGTGCCGAAAGTAACAGATGGCACTCTCAAGCTTGGCCTCAGAAAACAAATACCCCGTATTGCCTTACTTACAACAGCGGTCTTCGGACACCGTAGGTGGCGCTGACCATGAGGTCCTCAGTAGCAGTGGGAGGCCTGAAAGAATCAAAAGGTCCCATATTTTTACAACCTCCCTTTCATTCAATGGCATGAAGAGCCCTGCGGCGTCTACTTCCTGTCGCAGAAAGTAGGGCTACGTAAGGCAGAAAAGACCAACCAATAATTTACGTCCGAGAGTGTTCCTGACATTGTAGAGGGTAGTGGGAGCTGGAGATAGGAAGAACAAGGGGATGATTGAGGGTGGGAGGGGGTGACAAACTGAGGGAGGATCTAAGTAGGAGAAAGAGACGCCNAGACAGTGTCTTAAAATCCATTAACAAAAAAAAAAAAAAAAATGGGGGGGGAGGGGACTTGGATTTTATTTCAGTCTTGTTCTTTATTGTCCTTTCACACTTCTTGCTCAAGTTCCGTTGTGATATTTCGAATGCTTTTTCTTTAATCCAAGAGCTATGGACTGTAAAGTTTCCAAATTCTTCAATCTGACAGCCAGAATCACGCGAGCACGTAGGCCTGTCAATAACTTCCAGCAGGACGACGAAACCGTACTCCGTAACTGAATAGATCCTGAAAGGTTCTGAAGAAGGTGAATAATACTCAGAGTTACAGGGTTTTTGGACTTTGTCCATCGTCCATTATTCTAGAAACCAGAGAAAATAACGTTTCGGAAACTGCATCTGTTTCCTTCCTCAGGTGAGGGAGGAGAAGACACTGGACCCATCATTGAGGTTAACTCTTCTAAGGAACCCACCAAGGCCCAGTGATTGAGGTTAGTCCTTTGTAAGGGACCCAACAGAGTAGATTTCCCTACTTCGCCTGAGGAAGGAAACAGATCCAGTTTCCGAAAGCTTGTGTCCTCTAGATTCTAGAATATAGGACGACAGAAAAAGTCCAAAAACCCAGTAAATCTCCACAGCTGAAGTTAAAATGACCAATAATTTCTTAATCTCTAGATCCATATGTGGCAATAAAGATAAAAAAATAAAAGGTAAATTTGTTCCTGCGCTTGATTTATTAAGCACAATGTCATTAAGAAGTATATGGGAGTGGTTCTATAGCTCCACCCTTCTTGACCTCGCAACTAGTTGGAAGTGAGTGGTCATTTTATGCCCCGGTAGCTTTATTCCCCGGGAAATGGTCCCCTGTACCCATTGGATAGCAGATTGAGTGGGCCATAGACTCGGTCTGGAGACTGTGGAATAGAGAATATCTCTTGGACCTACCGATCGAACCCCGGTCGCCCAGCCCTTAGCCCATAGCTATACCGACTGAATTATTCCAGCTGATCTTGGATAAGTATTTCAAACATTCTTGCTCTTTGCATTTGACCTGTAAGCGCCGTCCTCTGGCTTTGCCCTGTATCATAAAAACGTAATGAAATGAGCCAATGAGTTAGGAGCTGAATGTTCAGCTTTGCTATTCAGCCCAGTTTCAGTCTTCTACTTAATCAGTAGCGGGGTAAGCAAGGGGCACATCTCAGTAGAAATATGCTGAACACTATACTGAGCAAAATATTCACTGAAGAGCTCTCTGTTCTGGAATGTGACACTATCTATTGTGATACCGACGTTTAGGAGAAACATGCTGTGCCCCATCCTAAGGGTAAAATATTGGGATATCACGTTGCTCCGAAACGTCCATTATCATCAATTGGACTTCTCCGCTAGACGTCCCAGAAGGCAGTAATATGTACAGTCAGCCGCATGAGAAAATCAAGTCTCAAGTATGCAACTGTATGCAGGTTACAATTTTCAGTTCTGTTCTCCATTCTGTTACGTTTTGTCTTTGAAATTGTGTTGGGAAGTGACGTAACGATAGATACGAAGTTATCTGCTGATGTGATGATAATAGAACATTAAAGAGAATCGAAATACTTTTACAGGAAATTATGTTTTAGTTGCGAATATTTACATTGAACAAAGAGAACATGATGGCTGAAACTGACTTCCGAGGCTGATGTTTTCATACGCCCAGCAAAAATCAGGTGTTCACCCTCACGAATTTACTGAATGATATATGTTGTGAAGAACTCCTCTGTGAGCTAGTGGTCAGCGTTCCTGGCTACATATCCAGAGGTTCGGGTTCGATTCCGACTCTACCAGATTTCTTTCTGAGAAGTAGTGGATCTTGAACGGAATTCGCTCAGCCTCGTGGGGAGCTAATTCAAGGAAATGGCAGTTCCGGTCTAGAAAACCGAAATTAACGGTCATTGGGATTCTTTGCGCTGACCACGCGACACCCTCTATCCGCAAAAGTTTGCTCTAAATTCGCCGACAAGCGGCTGTCGATCGGTCGGTATAGTTAACTTGTGGACTAAAACCACGGAGGTTTTATTTTTGTTTGTAAATGTTGTAAATATTTGCCGTCCCCTGAACGTTAAAGATTGGATTAGTTCTCTAAATTGCGATGCTGATATATTTCATATAAACCTCACAAAATCATCATTCGCTATCAGATTAATTTCATCTTTACTAACTCGACGTAGGCCCTTACTTACTTACACACTTGCTGTGTGTGTGTGTGTGTACTTGTAGCATAGCAGAGTCTCTTATCGCTGTCGGTGGATATTTCGGTGATGGACTGCAGGACTGGCTTAGAGATACATTGGTGTGTTAATAGAAGAAAGGGAACAATTTATTACATTTTGTCTTTCAGGTTTTAGCGGTTCTTCATCCTGATGGTAGCGCGTGCAGAAGTAGCCAATAAATAGCACACCTCACACACCAGCACCTCTGCAGCGAGACGTAAACACGTTCAGAGTTGCAATTTATTGCTTGTCCCATTCACCTGCAGCCATCTGACGAGCATTCAAGTCTATAACTCTATTAATCTGTCAAAGTAATTACAAATTTTGTAACGTTGGACTCTTGTAATGATCAGCTTTGCGAGATTTTATATTCAAGAATGCAGGATGCAACTTGTGATGAAACATCAAAGTCAGCTGATCGTACACTAATATCAGAATGAACACATGAATATTTGACGTTAAAAAGCAATATAATGAAAATGTGTCCAACACTTTCATTTAGGAAGCAAAAACTATGAAGATTTCAACGTTAATTCAGCTGTTGCGTTTCCTCGTGTCAGTGCATTCATATGAGACCAGTGAGACTCAGCGCTCTTACTAGAGAAACATAATTATTCTAGATGCAACCGGATCGATTTCTGTCGCTATCTTCATTCCATGGACCCGAGGTAGTGCAGTTGGTATAGCGACTGTCTACGGACTGGAAGACCTAGGGGCCGGAGTTCGAGTCCCAGTAGGATCAGAATTTTCTCTTCTCCATGTCGTCCAGACCGGCTCTGGGACCCACCCAGCCTCCTAGCCAATGGGTATCGGGGGCTCAGTTCACGAGGATAAAAAGGCCAGACCGTGAAACTTACCAATCACCTCCAACTAGTGCCGAGGTCAAGAAAATGTGGATCTGTACATCCACTGCCCCATACTCCTTCACGGCGTAGTGCTTAATTAGTTAAACACAGGGACAACTTTACCTTTTACCTTTTATCTGCGTTCCATCAGTACTAGGTACCGTGTTTGTATCGAGTACGCGCCCCTTCTTGTGTTTGGAACTAGCAGTCTTCTTGAATCAAACATTTGCTATGGGCTGCATAGTGACAGGCTGCAGGCTGAACGGTCGAGGAATCTGGGTTGGATTCCCTGAAGGGGCAAAAGATATTCATCTTCTCTACAGCGTCCAGACCCTCTCTGATAAACACCCAGCATTCTATACAATGGGTACTGGGGAAACTAACCCCGGGATTAAAGCGGCCAGGCCGTGAAGCCGTCCACTCACCTACACGTAATGCCGGGATGTGTACCCCACGCACCACACATCTTCATGACATGGTGCGTAATTAATTAAGCACGGGGACAAATTTGCCTGCAATTTATTTACGACTAGTTGGATTTGACTTGCTCATGTCATTCATTATGATAAGTACTGTCTTCTGGATGTGGCTCCGTGTAGTCTTGTAGAAGCTTATCTGCTCTTTGGAGAGACGGAGCACTGATTTCTGCTCTATTCTTGGTGGTTGCTTGGTACACTAAAGATGTAGGCCGTACGTTTCTCCAAAACTGCAATTAAACTTCTACAAGACTGTAAAGGGCAACATTTCAGAAGGTTAACTTTTACGTCTTCTCCACAGTTAGCAGTAATGGAACCTAGAATTCCGTAAAATTTACGGATTGTTTGACCAGTTGAGCGACAATCAGCTGCTCAACACTGCCCCTTAGAATAACCTTTCACCGTGTTGCGACGCCTCTTAGCAGGGAAGAGCTGAGATTGTGTCAGAGCTGTGGCGTGAAGCTCGTGTACCTGAGCGATCACTCCCTCGGGATTACTATACATAGCCATGAACTACAGTCCAACTTCGAACAGGTTGTGATCGACTTTTTAGAGTCAAAACTGCCAGTGATCTACCATCCCCTCCTATCATCGTACCTCGCTTTAAGCAAAAATATTGGTAAAAATAACACGACACATGATGTTTGTTGTAAAAGCAACATACATTGAAAGTACAGACTACTTTAACACGTATTTTCCCTTCAAAATCTGCATATAATCATATTATATTGCAAAAGAATTTACGTGCTTTTCACGTAAAATTTCCATATGGGCCTATGACATCGACCAAAAATCGTCCCGCGATCGACACGTTGGACATGTCTGGTTTAGTCGATAGAGTGATTGGTAACGGACTTGAAAGAGGTGTTCGATTCCCAGTGTGGGCAAATATTTATTTCATGACCGTCACCTCTGTACTTACTCTGCTATCCACCCAACCTCTTGTCCAGTGGGTACGAGGTACTCATATCCATGTAGCGCCTGGAAAATCAAATTGTGGATATCTGGTTTCACTTCATCATACGTTTGCATTATGTGTTATATAAGCACAGGAATAAGTTCGCGTTGATATTACAGCAATAGCAAACTTAAGTTTCCCGTAAAATGTATTATCGAGCAGAGCAACATAAAATAGGGCGCGAGGGTTGTGTTAGATGCATTTTTAGATTTAGGCATTACACAGATTCTGTCTAATAGGGCAGCCAGCTTCACTCTCCTGCGATCTCGGTATGCTTTGAAATGTTCTCGCCATTCCAAATGCATTGCAGACCCAGAAGGGTCCAGGAATTTCCGAACCTCTGTAGAACAGTGTTCCTAGGCTTTACCGAAACCTCAAACAGCCACACACTTCTCGTTCAGGAAACTGAGTCCTTTTCCACTCATATTTATACTACATTAATGGTCATTTAACTAGTTAGTGCCGTACCAAAACTATGAGCAAAGAATAAAGATTTGTAAAAAGAAATTAATGCATGGTATTGTTTATTTTTTTGATTGTTCATCACAATCGAACTAGCCGATATATAAATTATAAATATAAGTATTAACAATTCTGACAGGCATTTACTGAAGAGATGATTGAAGGCAGCTAGAAAAAAATTATTTCATCTGACATTAAAAATGGATTTTTCTGATGGTTTCTCCCCCTGCATGTTGGGAACAACTGCTTCAGTGGGTTCAGTCCCAGGCGTCCTTAGCGCACTCACATATATTAATGAAATTTAGGGCCTGAATTAAATATGCCATTTTCTTTACTTGGTGAGACAGAGGAGGATGGACTGGCGGAATAGCTATGACGCATGAGAAAGATAGGAAACGCATAAAGACTTTCAGGCAAACCCAAAAGTGAAGAGACCACATGCAAGACCGAAGCGTACTTAGGTGTATAATTTTAAATATGGTGTCCAGAGGTCAGGATTCGATTCCCGGCGCTACCAGATTTTTTAGAATTAGTGGGTCTGGAACTGGGTCCACTCAGCCTCGTTAGGATAATTGAGGAGCTATTTCAAGGAAATAGCGGATCCGGTCTAGAAAACAGAGATTAACGGCCGTGGGGATCCGTTGCGCTGACCACGGGACACCCTCTAGCCGCTAAAGTTGGCACTTACTTCGCCGACAAGCGACGGTCGCTCGATCGGTATAGTTCGCTTGCGGACTAAAACCACGGAGTGAGAGTATGGAGACTGGACTTGTGAGGCCGTCTCTTGTTAACAAGGTAATGAATATTCGGGTTCCGAAAAGGGTTGGAACCGACTATTATCTTATCCAGAATAGTGCCGCCATTTTACCTCCGATCATCTTCCGGTTCGCCGCTTGAGACTTCCTGCCGCAAGTAAGTGCGAACGTTACCCATGCCGAATGTTTTGTGTCATAATCCCAAACAGATTTTTGGAATACAAGCACAAGTTTTCTATAGGGGAAGATTATAACGGGTTGTATGTTGCGTGTCTTGATTCATTAATATGGGCGTAGCATGGTGAGGAGCCCTGTGGGGTCCATCCTCCGCTGGACCAACCGTCTTCCCCTCCTCACCGACTGGAACCAGCTGTGACCAAGCTCTGCCCACCCTGCACATCGGCTGTACAATCTCCTACTATGCAAATTGGCATCTATAGCCTTAATTTCCAATAATCTCCATAATTTTGTCTACCGTCGAGTCCCTTCACGAAATAATTATTTTTATGGTTTAATTTATGTACAACTCATTTAAAAGCGCTGTTACTAGCTGGGACTACAAAACGTAAAATGGCGGAATGATTGATGAATGGTGAACTGGAAGGGATATGGCAGGAAGCAGGCGCGTCCTAGTTTAAAGAGTCGCCTTCGGGGGGGGGACTGAGGAAAACGATGAAAGTCCACAGTAGAGTCGGTCACCTACCGAATTGAGGTCAAAAGCGTTACTGAGTCAGCTTCCTCACTGTAGTAATTATTCACACGTATTATCATTTAAAACACGTGTACCTGTTTGTATTCTATGTAACAAGGAAGCATTGATTAATACCATTAAGGTATTTTCGTCTTAGGAAATGTTTCTGAACTTTGTGTCATGGAATACCCATATCTCTGGAAAAGGTTCTCATGTTCTTACTGTCACAGATATATTAGACATGAAGGTGAAGAAAATTGCCCTGAAGATCGCTTCTGAGTTGCTTCACAGAACAGTGAACTCTTTATATTCTCATTGTAATTAATAAGAGCCTGTGAGTCTGAATTTATGCATTGGGATAAATAAAATAGACATACATTCAGAGATTTTTAGGATAAGCTGTATTACATAAGGAGGCACATCGTGGTTTATTAAAGACACATACTTTGTTATTGACAGGAAAGTGAAATCTAGGACATTACGATGAGGTGGAACTGTAGCTCGGATATAGGAAACAAGGAATTCATGTATAATTTTAGTGAAAAAATCTTCTAGAAGACTGAAAAGGAAAGGGGTAGTTAACATTTAAGATTAATATTAAGTAAGTAATTTGTAAGAGTGAGGGATGACTCGTGTTCAATAGCGCGTGTTGAATGTTTGTTTTCTGCTGCCTACCCCGAAAGAGTGGGTCTAGATTAGTGACCTCGGATCTCCAGACTGATGCTCTTCGTGATTTCCCTCAGTCCCTCCAGGCGAATGTAAAGGTTTTACCTCGATTACACTATGATCAATTCCTTTAAAATCTTTTCCAATTCATTATTCACCATTAACGGCCTATACTACCATTCGACGTTTTGTAATGTATATACATATAGTGTCTTAAAGCAAACTATAAAATACCAATGCCTGCTGCATAACCCACTCATCTGACTCCCTTTATTTAATCAGCCTAATATAACTATGGAGGAGTATATAATTCCTCCAGTCTCCTGCAATTTTCTCCGTCTAGTATCGGAAATATTGTACTCAGCACCCTGCTCTCAAATATTTTAGTCTATGCTCATTCATTTAATTTAGTAACCAATTCCAGAAGACAAAAATTATTATAAGGTCTGAAGTTCACACAGCGGCTCAGTAAACGAAATACCCCGGGCTGTAAGCCGTGTCAATTACTTAAAAATTGCAGACGTTTCGAGTACCGTCGCTATACTCATCTTCAGGGTCTGATGACATCAGAACATGGTATCCAGACAGAAATTAAAACGTAGAAAACTGTTACTCAGAATCACTGAGTTTTTGGATTTTGTCCATCGTCCGGTATTCTGAAAAACTAGAGAACACGACGTTTCGGTAATTGGACCCTAGCTTGGCTTACGCTTCAATCCTGAAGATAAGAGGAAATATTTTCTCCCGAAACGTCAGTGGATTCCACCGAACTACATGGCTTTACCGCAGTGAGAACCTCAGTTCGAACTTTCTGATTCCTGTCAGGCATGAGTACCATGAGTCCTGTAGCTCGGGCGGGGTAAGTAGAGTTGGAGAACTTCCTGTCGTCCACCGTACGGACCTGCTGTTTAGTCCCTTGCTGGTGATGATATGCCACTTTAACGTGAAGACAAGGAGTGCATCATTAAACAGAAGGAACGCGACCGTCTCCATGGCTGCAGCCCGTCATGTAGCTACACTAAGCCCCGGTTCCCTTGCGACCCCGATGCAGGCTGGCGAACGTGTTGGCCTCCTAGCAGACCCGTGACAGAGATGAATTCGTTTCATTTCACGCGAAGCCCCCCTCCCTTTCCTCTCTCCACCCTCCCTTGATGATTTACCGTTGTGCACTGTGGTAACCCATGATTTATCACACAAAAGGCGCGAGAGAGGGGGGTTAAAGTTTGCAGGGGGTTGAATAGGAAGGGGTTAAACAGTGGGTGCTACAAACTAACCCACGCTAAACTCATCCCAAAACCCTTTATCCGGCTAGCCCTTCCTTCTAACTAGAACCTCCCAACACAAATATCTCCCCTACACCAAAATAAAAAAAAACTACCCTACTTATACAGTAACAGCTCCATAGACACTCCCCTTGATTTAGAAAAGGAAACACAGATTGAACAATAAAAATTTGTACAAAAACTTCTGCCTACACATTGAACATTTTAATACTCATTTACTCATATACTGAAATGTTGACAGGACTTCTATTGGTGTTCAGTACACAGTGAAAGGTTTGCTGTCTCTTATTCCCCTTTATACCGTGCAGCCAGTACCAACTTTTCCATAATTTTGTCATAAATCGGCCGAGTTATGATTCATCTGTCAACATATTTATGTAATTTAATGGCAATACGGTTTCCCTTTTTTCTTGCTACAAAACATGAATACAATATAGCTGTACAGATGCCTCCTACATGTGTGTTTCCCTTCACAAGTTCCTGACCATGAACAAGTATAGACATATCATCTTTTATAGCACGAAGGACCGAAAGGCAGGAGGAAGTATGAGCAGATGGACTTGACGCGACCAGTAGGCCTATGTTTAACACAATTTGACAGTATTTTCATACCGTGATTGGTCCATGTATGTTTATATGCATCTGTTGCGTTATTTTTGTTTCAGGTATGTCTATGGGAATTTTACTAACTGCATATCCACCTCTACCACTGAACACTTCATCTTGATCACGTCTGTATCGTATTCCAACTGAAGCTTCTGGAAAATGTGAGTCCGCATTCTGTGTTTATTCTACGCGTAATGCAGATAATTTCTGTAAATGATTACAGTCCCTCTTACAGAAAGAAATTGGAGGAAATGGGAATTTCCCGAAGGATCTAACTATTTCACTTACTTGAACCGATAGACGTTCATTATCTATGTACATCGCTCTTACGCTCTTGTAAGGAGTCACAAAAATGCAATTGCCATAAATTATATTCATTTAATTGCCGGTTACGGTAGCCGAGTTGTCTAAGGCATGCACTGCCTTCGCTTGCTCTGAATCCGGGATCGTGGGTTCGAATCCCACTCAGGATATGGATGTTTTGTGTGTGTGGTTTTTCTGCGTTTGTGTACAGGTAGAGAGGCCTTGCGACGAGCTGATCACCCGCCGAAGGAGTCCTACCGAATGTCTAAAATCTAGTAAACCGAAGTGAAACGAAAAGTTTCATGCAGGTAGGCCTAGGCCTAAATTGGGGCTATAGCGCTAAAGGCAAAAAGAATCACATAATTAGAGGAATCATTTTCTATGTGGGTCTTTGTCATACAATCTAGTATACAATTAGGCCTATTCCATGCTCGTCTAAATTGAGGCAGAAATATGAATGCGATATGAAACCATTAATTAAATAACACTGAATGAGATTCGTCCATAATTGTATCCCGGTTTGTGCTTTAAGAAGGTATAATTATATTCTCTAAATTCTATACGAATACTGCTTCAGGAAATAAGAAGATTGAAATTCTGACACAACCTTACGAAGAGCTGCCCTTATGCAATGTGTGTAATTGTGTAGAGTCTGTCTCTCGGTATGTTGTTACGAATATCAGAACAAGCTCGTTGCATTCTTCAGTGTGTACAAACGCACACAACGGACCCGTATTCGTGCATTGAAGGAGGTTAAAATTTACGATCCTAGCGCCCCCCACCTCCATGCAAACACAAACAAATATTGAAGAATATGCTGACATTTTACATAATTGTTGATTAGATTTATCGTTAGGGCACATACGCAGTGTTACGTAACTCTTGAGCCGATGCTGAGGTGGAAAGAACGCTGGATATATTTACCTGCTAATCTGGAAGCAATATATAGAAAGGTTCTTATTTTGTAAATATTCCCAAACAAACTACCTGGTGAGTCGAGGTAGCGCAGTGGGCTCTGGGGCCCACGTAGCCTCCTGTCCAATGAGTACCGGGGGCTTTTATCCCCGGGGGTAAAGCGGCAGGGGCGTGGAGCTGACCACTCATCTCCACCTATTGCCGAGGCCAAGAAAATATGGATCTATAGATCCACTTCTCCATACACTTTCTTGGCGTAAAGCTTGATTAGTTAAGCACAGGGACAACTTGGCCTTTTTACTACTCGATGCTGATCACAGTGGCCGCTGTCTTAAGACAAGCAATATCTTCGCCCGGTCAAACATTGAGATCGTGAGTTCGAACCCCACTTGAGATCTGGATGTTTTTCTACATCATTCAATATTTGTGTTGTTCTGATTGGCTATCAGCCTTGCGATGGGCTTCAAGGATTCCTGCCGACTCTCTGTAAGATTCACAGTTTCAGGATTAATTCAGAGTGGGAACAGGCCAGAGAGTCTAAGATAGGATAAGTCAAGATAGGAGAAGTAATGTGATATTGCATACTTAACGAAGGAAATAGCTTGTTCATCGCAAGAGGCTGAAAGATATTAGGTAAACTCGAAATTCACGAGAGTCCGCCTGCACATGTACTGTACCTTTAATGATCCAGAAAAGGAAGGGGCGTTTGCAAATCTGCAACGTACCTACAGCCCTTACTAGGGCTCAGAAGCAAGGTCATCCTTTGAGACAGTAGAAATACCGGCGTGAAAGTTCAGGAGGGCAAGGTGTAATTTAATTTTAAATTGACGGTTATTTTTTAGAAGAGCTGTTTAATATGGAGGTGGCCACTCATTTACCAATTTTGAGGTTAAGAATAAATGAAGCGTCATCTGTCTGCTTCGTATAGTCTTATGACTTCACATTTTTTATAAATATTGTGACATGTAGACTCAGTGCTAGGCAACCACCGCGAAATAAGCAACTAAACAGCAGCACTTTGCTAAGTAAAGACTCGACAAACAACCATGTTTCCATGGCAACATTTGTACTGCAATAGAGGAACGGTGTTCCCTACGCGGTCCGTGCCGAGATGTTATAAGCAGGGACAGTTAGTTGCTGTAGTTAGTCAGTTAGTGAGGAGTTAGTCAATCAGAGGACTGCTGCGGTTCAGTCGTGAGATGTTGCTGTTAGAAGCTGATAGCTGGGGTCGGGTACAAGTCGGGAACCCAAAGTAAAGGGAACGTCCGCCGTTGTAAGCCGCTGCCAAAGAACGACTTTGAAGACGTGGCTGTGCACACTAGAGTGTGTGTAACAGTGTACTCTGAAGCGTAGCCGCGCGCTGTATCAAACAGTCCTATAAATCCGGATCTCAAGCCAAACCCCGTCTATAGCCACACTCCATACACTTGACAATATGGTGCAGCACCTTATCTTAGCTTCCAAACTGCCCTCATATCGCATTTCTCTTGACCAGTTTTGAAAAGGTCTGATATTACGTATATTAAGGAAAGCAGATACATAGCGAAGGTTGATGGAGCATATGTGTATGAAACGGAACTACTGAGGCATGTTGATACATTTTCTGAGTATCAAACATACCAGATAAACTCCAAACCTTTTCTCTGCCAGTCTCTTGTAAATTATAATTTATATCTCAATTAAATTGTAAGAAAATGGTATATCAGTTCAGTATAGATATGAACTTGGTTGAAAAATAATTATCTAAACGAAAAGTTAGGACAAAATTTTAAGATCACATGTTAAATATAAGGGTGGTTGTTCACGCGTATTTATATGAGCAACTCGTTTCCTTGACGTTCATTTTCTTCTCTGTTCATATTTCCTCAGTCATTTAACTCTTCGCACACACTAATGTTTGTCATGCACACTGTTGCACAGTGCAGACTGGTGCTTATAAAATGGAAGATGGAAATAAGAAAATATCATTCTGGAGGTATACCTCTGTGCATTACTATACATAAGCTTCCTTTGCCAAGATTTCTTCTTCGTTGCAGTGTTTTGTATTCTCACAAGAATTCTAATTCTCTTATTTTGATTTTTTAAATTTACCACTGTCATTTCAAATGATTTATTTTAAGAATATAGACGTGCTGACTCTGATACCAACGTATTTCATTCTCTACAACACATGCAGCTTCTGTAATTGTGAAATATAATAATTTATATTTTGAGGAAGCTCTATACGCATTGTTAATGTACTTCAAGAGAGCCATTCCTTAAAAGGAAAAACTATACGCAGTAAAACTGAGAGAAAGTAACATTTCTTCTTTAATGGTAAATATATAAAGTTTTCCCTTAAAGACGTATGCAGTAGTGGATGTATAAAGACACATTTTCTTGACCTCGGCACTAGCTGGAGCTCGGACTTCGAGTCCCGGTATGGTCAAGAATTTTTCCGCTCTCCAAGTCTTCCAGACAGATTCTGGGGCCCGCCCAACCTCCTATCCAATATTTACTGGGAGCTATTTCCCCTGGGGTAAAGCGGCCGGGGCATGAAGCTAACCACTGACCTCCAGCTAGTGCCGAGGTCAAGAAAATGTGGGTCTATATATTCACCCCTACATACGGGTTCATGGCGTGGTGCTTAATTAGTTGATCAACGGGACAACCTTCTATTGGAATTTGAGGTTCTCATGGTGATGAATTTATTTCTGTTCGTTTAACTTATTGTTCGATCATAAAGATGGCAAAGTACATTCCTCCTGAATCTCTGTAAACTCCTATGATTACATAACGTTACATTCCAGCAGACCGTACTACGTAATTTTATTAATGTTTCAAGGTCATTTTAATTATTATTATTATTATTAAAGACTTTTTTTATGAATACACACTTTTCCTCAACCCAACGACATAAATTTTCCTCCAGAGCTTTCTATCGAAACACGCTTCATCCTTGAGGTGTCTTCTTTGTGTGCTCTCACTAATCCCATCCTTCTACGTGCTGACCGGTCTGCCGCACAATCTCTTCCCCTGTGGGTTCAATTCTGCAACCTGTCTTGCAGTTCTGCAGTACTCCAGTCGTATGACGTGCTGCACCATCTCGACTACTGTTCTTCTGTTTCCTGTTAATATGTCTCTCTTCATTTCCATTTTTGTTCTAATTATTTTATTTGTAATTCTGTTCATTTGTGTTATCCTTGCCGAACTCAATAATTACTCCATTTCTGTAGCTAATCATTTATTTCCTCGTTTCCTTTTTGTTAACCACATTTCAGCTCCATATGTTAATGTACATTTTACTATTGATCTGTATATTGCGACATGTAGACCCATTTCTAGGAAACGAGTTGAACACGATTCTCGGAATACGAAAATTGAAGTTGTGGACCCATGGAAATCAACTCATTGCTGTGGAATCAAGAGACGTACCCGTGGATACGGGTAATCAACAGATATTTCCTAGTAGAGACTGATACGCTATATAAGCGGCCGTTCACTGAGTCTTAAAGTAATTCTGAACCAAGTCAGTCACAGTAGAAGGAAGAAATCAGAAGAGAACAGTAGAAGAGAGCCGTAGTCAGAAGAGAATGGAGTGAGTCTTAGGCAGTCATTAGTTTTAAGCTGTTTTGATTGATTGTGATTAAGAAGGATTTTTAATGAAGGTGTCAAGAAATCCAATCATTCAATCCAAAACCCACTATTATTAGTCACGGAGCCATAAAATCGTTACTTTGTTGAGTGTAAAATTATTTTTTTCCTTGGCACTACAGCCCCAGTGGGCCTAGGCCTATCTCCATGAACTTCTCCGTTCACTTCGGTTTTTCTAGATCTTACACATTCGGTAGGACTCCTTGGGCTAGTGATCAGCTCGTCCCAAGGCCTCTACCTGTATACAAACACAGAAAAACGCACACACACAAACTAAACATCCATGCTCTGAATGGGATTCGAACCCACGATCCCATTTTCCAAGCGAGCGAAGACAGTACATGCCTTAGACCGCTCGGCTACCGTGACCGGCGTACAATTAATTATAATTACAAAATTATTAATATTAGCCTACAATTCACATGAAGGATACAAGAACATCAGATGACTGTTCCAGCACTTGAGAACTATACAGCCGTACCCTCTCCTCTTCATGTCAGACTATCACAGCATTACCGGTGCCGTGTTTCATGCACACGCTGTGCATACTGCGCATTCTCGTTACCAGGATGCTAACCAGGCAGCCAAGAAGGGGGTAAGTCACTACGGCGGGATTAATGCAGCGCCCAGCTCCGGACGACATTTTGCCGTGTTTCATAATGAAAGACGGCTACACTTTATATAAGTTTACCCGAAACTGTTTTCCTCTTTCTAATCTTCTGTCTCCTTTATAACATAACTACGATTCCTTCCAATATTGATGTTAAAATATATAAGAATGAAAGGGGGAAATAAAATATACAACAAGATGAGAATTTGTCTTCTTTACTGTCCCTCCAGCCTCCCGTACAATGTGCACTGAGGAATCTTTCAAGAGGTTAAAGCATCTGAATTCAAGAATTCGTAGAGCTCTACACCCCTTCTTCCGTACGTCTTCGTCCCGTTTGCCTAAGTATGGAAACCGGCGAATAACCTTCACCTTCACCTTCACCTTCACCTTCACGTAACTGACGCCATGGAGCAGAGTTATGATGTTGCGTGTGTTACAAAGGACACAGCACACACGTAACATCATACCGCATATAAGCCCACGCACCACCAAGAATGACGACTCCCATCCACGGGAAGAATTGACAACCAACAACGACTTACGACAATTTGAATTAAAATTTTAAATAGTTTAATAGTGATTTAATCCAAACATAAGGAATTTACTGTGGAAAAAGTGATAATTCCTGTGCTGCGAATAGCCTATTGTCATACTCAATTATTCTGCATGTTTATGTTTTTATACGACAACGAGTGCCGTCGTAACTAAAACCTACGGCAATAATATGAAACGTACATTTGTGAATAACACAACTGAAAGTGAACATCAAACCAGCTTAATTAACAGTGTCTCCTGAAAAATGCCTCTGATCATGGTTTTAATTAAACCGAAACATATAAGGCAAGAATAATAAAAGTGATGTGACCACTATTGCCGCACTGGACGGAAAATTCTATTAACTTTCTAACTCAATAGAGCAGCGGACCAGAATGAGACAATTAAAAAAAAGGTAACATTGATGTTTATTATTCATTTCCTTTTTAGCATTTTATCAGATATTAACATCCGATTAGGATCATTGTGAATCATGAACTGCACGGAATGTCAGTGGGGAAATGGTCGTGACCTATCCTTGCTTGTGTTCGAAAAAATTAGAATAGCCATTCGTTGGCCTAGATTTGTAGTTCAATAAATGCGGGACAGACACAGTACCGTTTGGCAGTCTGCTAGTTAGGATTGCAGTATTCGTAAAAGAGATATCTTAAATTGTTGAATGCTGCTTGTAGAATCGGTTTCTTTTGGCCAATATGATGGCTGTGCAATAGCTCGGGCTGTTGGTCTTTGGCTTCCCACTGCGGCAGCCTGGGTTCAGTCCCAGGTCAGATCATGTGAAATTTGTTGTGGACGAAGTGTCACTGGGAGGGGTTTACTCCGAATACTTTGGTTCCCCTCCCAATTTTATTGCACTGACTGTTCCATACTCATCCATCATTAGACACTGGTACTATAATAGGGACACCAGTGACCTGCATAACAAATGAACTCATCTCACCGCACACCGTGACATGGCGACGGTGCGAACATTGAGGTTATGTTTTGAAAGACATTGAAATCATTCGTTAATCGGCCAGATATATTTTAGCAACAATATAAAAAAATTCATTCAGATCATCGCAAGTTCTGGAAGCACAGTGAGACCAGGAAAGTGAAAGAACTGTATACAAAAATGTAATTATTTACTGTTTGAAATCATCTGTTATATCATGAGACTTCATCCTTGTTTGTTTACTGAGAATGTTTTTTAGATATTATCTCTTCACGTCTTCAATTAGAAAGTTAAAGAAGTGTATTTGAACAATTGCCAGACCTTTGTTTTGGATATGTGACATTACTTACTACCAAGCCGCTTCGTTTTCTGCAGACCGCGCGTAAATGACTGTCAAATGTTTTCAACGCATTCTCACACACAGAAGGTCTGCCCGTAATTATTTCTGCACAGATATAACCATCGCTCGCAAAACTGTTATACACACCTAAAATCGATGCTTTACTTGGTGGATCCTTCCCGTGTGTATGTCGCCATGTTTACTGCACTATCACAACAGATTTCATGTCGTGAAGACGCAAGGAACAAGAGCCTTCACTGTCCCGTACACCATTTTACGATACTAATCAACGTAGCATACCTGTCGGCTAGAAATCGCAGTGGGCTGCGACATAGGGGCCAAACTGAACTTGCTGAGTAGATCTTTGCAACTAATACGTACACGTTTCAGTTTTTCTTCAAAGCTGCTATGAATAACAGAAGATTAGAATCGTAAGAATGATTTACTTACATCCTTATTTGGGCCGCGCCATAGCTTAAGCGGTTAGTCGCTGGCTTCCCATCGCGGCGGCCCGGTTTCGATCCCGGGTCTGGTCAAGTGGGATTTGTGATGGACAAAGTGGCGCTGGGGCAGGTTTTCTCCAAGTATTTCGGTTTCTCCTGCCAATCTTCATTCCACCAATTGCTCCACAATCACCCTCACCTATCATCTGGGGCTGGTACAATAGGCCAGAAGTGGCCGCAGTACAAGGGACTTAGTCCCACCCCACTAGCAATTAAAAAAATGCTTTCGTGGACTTTGGCAGTTATCATTAAATTGCGATTTTGTCAAAACTATATACTTAAGATAACGTGGACATTACTAATACAATTTTCAGAAGAAATTTGATTTATTCCGAACCAAAATTATTTACAGAACAAAAATTAATAATATTACAAAAGTCACCATATTTAAGACATTCATCTAATCATTCTTACAATATTTGCATTACGAGCATACGTCTTCGATACACTGATCGCTAATTGGACCTAGAGTACTCCCGAAAGTTAGCTGAGTGCTTACCCTGCTTGGTAGAATGGAACATTTCTAACTCTGTGCAGAACTCTTCTTCACATCTGGCTATGCATTCATATGTGTTGCTAGTCTGAGTAAGAGGTGATGGATTTCAACCGGTGAGTTACAAATGATACCTTTTTAATTGAAATTACGTAGAGAGACCTGCCCGTGAAAGGATGTGCGACAACACATATAATTTGAACGTGCGCTGTAGATTAATGTCGTCTTGTTTATTTCAAAGACAATGGTTAGGATTGCAACCTTCATTGGCTGGGAGGGAGGTAAGAAATGTATTGTGTGGTACTGGGAAACTTTCACGTTTGTATTCCTTTGTACAGGCTGGCCTCACACGATTCCTCTTGCTTGCCACTTTTCCTGGGCACTCTTATATCTCAGGGTGAGACTTGTGGGCACACAATTACAGACGTAATCGTGATGTACTGTCAGTTGCCATAATGTACTGCCAGTTGTCATTATGTACTGCCAGTTGCCATAATGTACTGCCAGTTGCCATTATGTGCTGTCAGCTGTAATAGTGTACTATAGGTTGCCATAGTGTACTGCCAGTTGCCATTATGTACTGCCAGTTGCCATTATGTGCTGTCAGTTGCCATAGTGTACTGTCAGTTGCCATAGTGTACTGTCAGTTGCCATTGTGTGCTGTCAGTTGTAATAATGTACTCTCTGTTGCCTTTGTGTGCTGTCAGTTGCCATTGTGTACTCTCAGTTGCTTGGATCAAAGGAAATCTCTCAGATTTGAGGCGCTCAGGCAAAATGAGGAGCAAAAAAAAAGGTGTCTGGCTGGCAATAAACAAGAATTATTCAGAAGATTCATCCAAATGAACACGAAAGTGGGAACTCATTTCAGGAATATTCGGTCTACTTAGGGCTAAATTAATGTACAGCTGATAAATCGTTTCCACATTTTGAATTTATTTAAATTTATTGATTGGACAGTAATATTTTCGTGTACTTTAACTATTATGAGATGATCTAAATAATACTTGTACTATTCTCGTATAATGCGAAAGGACGTGGAAAGTGAATATTTTTATCCATTTTTTATTACAATAGTTTAATAAGCAATTAACATCATATAGTGCTGTCATAAAGATACTTAAAGAAGAATTGAAAGGAAAATAGAGGATGTATTGAAGAAGATCAGTTTGGATTTAGAAGAGGAAAAGGAACCAAGGATGCAGTTGGGATGATGAGAATTATAGCGGAACAAACTTTCGAGATAGATGAAGAACTGTGTGTTTGCTTCATAGACTGGCAGAAGGCATTTGACCGGGTAAACTGGACGAAATTAATGCAGATTCTAAAAGAAACAGGTATCGATTGGCGTTAAAGAAGATTGATTAGCAAATTGTACATGGATCAGAAAGTTAAGAGTACGACTGGACAGAGGGGAGACAGGAAGTGTGCAGATTGGAAGAGGAGTTCGACAAGGATGCTGTTTATCACCAATTCTGTTCAACTTGTACAGCGAATGCCTTACCAAGGAAGCTCTGGATGGGCTCGGAGACTTCAAAGTAGGAGGGCAAATTATTCAAACTGTGAAATATGCAGATGACCTTGTGTTAATGGCTAAGGAAGAAACTGTG
>NW_019718619.1:3373899-3444996 GCF_002891405.2 Cryptotermes secundus | reverse complement strand
AAGAAGACGTAAGAAGATGCTGGATGACCTTGGGGACAGAAGAGGATACTGTCATTTGAAGGAGAAAGCTCTAGATCGCATTAAGTGGAGGAATTGTTTTGGAAGAGACTGTGGACCTGTCGTCTTGACAGATTACTGATGATGAGTGCTGTCATTAGTTTGTATATGTCTTCTCCTGCCACGTAGCTTCAGAGAGCTGACATGCACAGTGCTCAGATGCCAATATTTGGAAGTATTTCACTTCATTTATTATAATGCCGGTTTCGACTCCATGTATCCTGGCATCTACACACGTCACGTCTTTTTGGAATATGTAGTTGTCAATTGTTCAAATGGAACCCTTCAGTGCACTTGAAATTGAAGGATTTGATAGTGAAAACATCAACATTTTCCGCAATGATTAATGATAGACCTGCTGAATTCGTTTCGACAAGTATGCTCAATGCTGCAGAAAGTTCTTCGAATAAGTGCTTATTATCAGAGAAATAAAAACCACAATGGATAGGTCCTGTATAACGCGAGTGGTGATTGGCCGTTTCGCACTTATCGCTGCGTATTTTAAAATTTTTTATGGAAGAAACTAACGTAGTTAAAATGATAACATCTAAATATATTTAATATGCGTTTGTACGAAATGGTCGGAATTGTCGATTTGCTAGTTCGGTTTAAGTTTAAAGTAAAAATAACAAGATTTAACTTTTCCTTATCGGCCTAGAGCGGTTTACATTCTGAGGTGAGTTCGTACACTAGAATAAAGGGAAATAGCTTACCTTGGTATCTGCAGAAGCAAGTGTACTGAGTGCTAACATACCTAGAGCAGCCTAAGAACACTTACAATAGCGATCTGTAGAGGTTCGTTAGATTTGCAGTGGTGCCAGGCCAATATTTTCCTCGAAGAGCTACCAAATTCCACCGTCAAGATACCAAGATTCGGCCATGTATTTAAAGATAAAGTTGTCCCTGTGCTCAACGAATTTAAGCACTACGCTATGAAGGCGTATATATAGATCCACATTTTATTGACCTTGGCACCAGCTGGAAGTGAGTGGTCAGCTTCATGCCCCGGCCGCTTTAGCCCCGTGGAAAGAGCCTCCTGCACCCATTGGATTGAAGATTGGGTGGATCCCACAGCCGGTCTGGACGATTTGGAGAGGAGAAAATTCTTGACCATACCGGGACTGGAACTTTGACCCCTTAGTCGTCCAGCCCGTAGCCAGTCGCTATACCGACTGCGGTATCCCAGCTCCTGGCCTAGGTATTTGCACACTGAAAACGAGACACGATTCTTCTGAAATGCATATGCGTGGTACTTGGTTAAGTCAGTAAATAGTACGTTGGCCACTGATACTTCAAACGAGGCGACGTAACCTGTGCATCAGAACCAATTTCAGAATGCAACGTGGTGTTGTGACCGAGCTGTGCTACATGCAGAAAGTGTCCGATTTTATGACTTATACCTGTACATTGGTTTCTGCTGTGTGTCGGTATGTTGGGCCACCACAGGCGCCTGCATTTGATTCGATGCACGGAGATAGCTAGCCTTGATCACTGTCAACAGTATCGCATACACAAGTAACTTGCTCCATAACAACTGCTGAAAATTTTGCTAAAAACATAATGGTGTGTACAGGCTTTCGCGAGAAGTATAATTTTAAAATATATCGTAACATTTGAGGTTTTCACTTTGGTGACTATGAAGAACTCCGTCTTCTGGGATGTGGCGACGTGTAGATATTGTATTGCATTATATTTTCTTGTACCCTGAAGATGGAGGCGATACGTTCCTTTGAAACATCAGTTCATATAATATTTACACGGCCTCACATCCCAGAAGACGGCATTCTTTTTAAAATATATCGTTCTTTTCGATCAGTTTTGAAATTTTCTTTTTTTCAAACACGTTTAATTGTCCAGCTAGTAGCCTTTCACGGCTCTTCCACACCAAGTATGGAAGAAAGTTCGCCGACACATAGATACAGAAGGTCTTGCCCGAAGATGAATTCACTGAAGATCGGTAGGCAACGATCGTCGCTTTTGGTAGATGATGAAAGTGGTGTAGCATTGGCCGATGATGTCATCGTATTGACGACTCTTCAGGGGCGTGATGACGACATCTCGGTTACTTGAAGGTTTATTGCGTGGTATGCACGTGGTTAGGTTTCAGGGTTTCGAGTACCGCGTGCCTGCCTCTTGTTTCCACGTGCACCAAGTGAATCTGAATGTCACATATTCTTCTTATTGATAGCGCTCTCGTTGAAAATTCTCGGAAAATTGAGAAATGTGTTTGATCTATATGGCTAAGTGATGCTGTTCTTGTAAGACTGATTATGGCCGATCACAGTGGCCGCTTGGTCTAAGGTAAGATCTATCTTCGCTCGTTCGACCACTGGAATCGTGGGTTCGAATCCCATTAAAGGCATGGATGTTTGTGTATGCGTTTATTCTGTTTGTGTTGTCTTGTGTGTAGCTAGCAGCCTCGCCACAGGCTGATCCCTCATCCAAGGAGTTCCTACCGTCTGTGTAGAACAGATTACGAAACTGAAGACAAGACCAGGGCCCAAGAAAATGTAGTGCCATTGATGAATGAAGTAAATAAAGCCTGATTACGGGCAGAGGGGAAGGGCAGAGCAGAGGTGGATCGGAATAAAGATAATGTAGTCTCAAGATAATATAGCTATAATAAGTTTAGAATCCGCAGCATTGTGGGAAATTTGTGCATGTCCATATGCTCCTCACTTGGTGGCCTAGTATCATACATGAAATCTTCGTGAGCAGACACTAACATTGAAAATCTGCACAATATTGCAGCACATCTTAAATTGCATAATCGTAACGATAAATAGGGACTGGAATTTTCCTAGCGCTTTCTTGACCTAGTCGAAAAAAATATTCTTTTACGGAAACCGTGTTCAGAACAACCTGTCATTGTTCCCTATGTCGAACCGAATGGATCCAATCCACAAAATCACATCCTAAGATCAATTTTAATACTTTCCTCTCGTCTACTTGTAGGTACGGCAAATTTTCGTTCAGATATTCCTGCCAGAACTCTGTATGCATTTATGTTCTCTCCTATACATGATCATTCACTTTTCATCATCCTAAGTTGGTGCTGCTGATAATATCTGGGAAGGAGTACACTTTTCAAGCTCTCCATTACGAATAACGTCCAGCCTGCTCTTGCCTCTCCTCTCTTGCATCTAATTTACCTCTCTATTCTTTTATAAAAGATCAAGTTTCGCACTAATACAAGCAATAGGCAAAATTGTAGTTTTTTAAATTTTAATCTTTATACACGTGTACATTTAGAATGAGCCGATCACAGTCGGCGCTCGATTTAAGGTTTAACAGTCTTCGCCTGCTCGAACCCTGGGATCGTGTTTTCGAATACCACTCAAGGCATGGATGGCTGTCTGCGTTTATTCTGTGTTTGTGTGTAGATGGCGATATTGCGTAGGGCCTGATCCCCTGTCCAAGGCGTCTTACCGACTATCTAAGATTAAGACACTGAAATGAAACCAAGCGTTTTGCGGATGCCTAATGCTTCAAGTGGGAAGAACACGAAATAGATATTTAGAATGCAGACGTTAAGACAAGATTCTGAAATTAATATTTCCAAGCGTTCCCCGGATTTAATCTGCTCCAATTTTTCTCTTGGGTTGAATTTTGAGTTATTAGTATCGTTCCCATATATCTGAAGATCTATTATAGTCGTCAGTGAAGTGATAATATAGAATAATATTAATTATTAAATAGTTTCTTGTTTAATGTGATAAATAATGCTATATTTTGAGAAATTAAGGATCAGATGTAAAGTTCTTATTAACTATGCGATTTGTAAGACGCGCCTAGTTTTGAATACACGGAGGGACGCGACAATATTGTGAAATGACTACTTAAACGTCGTCCGTTGGGTGGCAAGTAACCATCATGAGTTACTTGCAATAATGAGATAGTTCTGAGATATTAGCCAGCCGGTAACACAGGAAGTACTTGAGCAGATGTATCTTCATTGCTGCGAACCGTAACCTAGAGACGCCTAATTAAGACCGTTACCGAGCAACGACTATTGAAGATTATAACAGACCGAGACAGCGCGTGGTATATTGATTTGTTAAGCGTGTTGATTATTAGTAGTGTTATAATTCTTTGTAGTCGGGAGTTATAAGGGTCCAGTTCAATTTTATATGCTAACCTCGTGTATGCCGGTCACGGTAGCCGAGCGGTCTAAGGCATGCACTGTCTTCGCTCGCTCGGAAGCCGAGATCGTGGGTTCGAATCCCACTCAGGGCATGGATGTTTGTGTGCGTTTTTCTGTGTTTGTCTACAGGTAGAGGCCTTGCGACGAGCTGATCACTCGCCCAAGGAGTCCTACCGAATGTGTAAGATCTAGTAAACCGAAGTGAAAGGGAGAGTTTCATGGAGGTCGGCCTAGGCCCAAAATTGGGGCTGTAGTGCCACAGAAAAAAAAACCTCGTATATAGTAGCAGACACGTGACAATATTATGGCAATTTATTTATTGTTTGTGAAAGAAGAAAGGAATGCACTTGAGGCATGAATCATTGCAAGACAATTCTTTTAGAATCTTACCCTCATTATGAAGGATCTCGTTCCTATTTCATTTCAAGACAGATTCCAGGATCCTTAAATCATAAAAAAGATCTTGGATGCTGTAAAACCTGGGACACAAATGGAAAAGCAAGTATACCTAGAGGAAACAACCAGTGATTTATGGTTGGATCTCTGGAAGAGAGAGCAGAAAGTTGAATCAGGACAAACCCACCAGAACAAATTATTATGACAAGCGCGTCCTGTAAATGCAGCTCATGATGAATGCAGTCCTTGCAGAAAGGCGGCCATACACATTTGACTTCAACATGAATTGTACTCCTCGAACATGCGTGTGTCAATAATGAGACAAAGTGTGTGCATATGTAGGCCTACGGCGGAAATTGTGTCGACCTGAAATCGCGAGAGAGCCTGCTCGGACTTCAGGATGTTGCCGTTTGCTCCTAATCAAATTGAACCTGCCGACATAATTTTCTTTTGCAATGGCTCTTCCAGACAATTCACGGCCCAGGCCTCTTATTCAGTTCCTTATCCATTTTTCACAGACGGTAGGACACCTAGGACGAGTGATCAGCCCTTCGCAAGGCCGCTACCCAGGCCGCGCCACAGCTGAAGCGGTTAGTCTCTGGCATTCAACCGCGACGGCCCGGGTTCAATCCCGGGGTCTAGTCAAGTGGGATTTGTGGTGAACAAAGTGGCTCAGGGGCGGGTTTTCTCCGAGTACTTCGGTTTTCCCTGCCAATCTTCATTCCACCAAATTCTCCATCATCATAATCACCCGGGCAGGCTAAAATAGGCCAATCAGTAGCCGCCGTGCCGAGTGGACCCAGTTGGACTCCACCCCCCACTAAGCGAATTTAAATTTTAAAAAGGCCGCTACCTAAGCACCAAACAACACAAACACAGAATAAATAGAAACATCCATGCCTCAAGTGGGATTCGAACCCACGATCCCAGTGTACGAGCAAGCGAAGACAATTCATGCCTAAGGCCGCGTGGCTACCGTGACCGGCGCCGGCGTAATTACGACAGGCTATTATAAAATAAAATTATCTGCACGTGTCGCGACCTGTGTGTAGTAGCGAATAATAGTAGTCGAGGACAAACCAGATTTATTGTAGTTACCGTCCCATGGGTTTAATTACAATTTGCGATTGTAATAAGAAGGAAAAACAAAATAAAGTAAGAGCCTGTAGAAATGTAGAGGTGTGATATTAAAATAATAATTGTTTTTGTTGTTTTGTTCGAAAGAGATGCTAACAAGACAAACCTTGGAAACATCTCAAGACGTAAGGACAGTCTGTTAAACAAGTAAACGCAGAACATAGATATTATTAGGAAATGCGTACATACTGAAAATGACAACTTGAGAAAGTGATAATAATCTCCGTCAATTATCACCATGATCATCATCATCATGTCACCGGCTGACAATTTGGAACTTGGTTTCAATTCAGTTTACCGAAATTTTGAAAACAGCAAGAAGGCAAATACCGAAAATGGAGAAGGCTTTGAAAGGAAGTCAAATACCAGAGTAAAATAGGGTAAGTACTATAATCAGCAGGGTGAGAGTATTAACCTTTTAAAGACCAATGGTTACTATACACGACCTGGTTTAACATACTAGAATTCTGCATTCTGTCCTCAGAGTGTGTTTGTGTGTTTCATATGGTTCTCACAATAAGCGCCGGATATTTTCCTAAATAGCATTAACCGGCTGGTCCTTGTAGCGGAGACACAGTATGTTTCCTGTGAGGTGCGAACTGAATTTTTATTTTTAGTTTGGAAAGAATTCGGTCTTTAAATGGTTAAAGTGCCTTGATCAAAATACAGAGAGGTTAATATTTATGATTATATTAAGTTATAACTAAGTTAAACCCGTGAAAACCTCAAGGACAGAAATAAAATTGTAGTTAACGAATTCAATGCTCCTGCAGGCTGCATATACACGCATTATTTTCACGTGTAGGGTTCGTGCGTGACTTATGGACGGGTTTTGGATTGGATCATTGGATTTATTGTAACCGTACACATTCAGCTCGGGACTACAGGCAAATAGAGCGCTATTGCTATTTCCACACTTTACAATTCAGCGTTACACACCCACAGGGGTTCTCAGTCTTCACTAGTCGTATCCTGGCAACGGATTTATAACATTCTCACTAGCGCTGCAGCACATATGAAGTTTTCTTTGCACGGCCTATTTCCTTTCTGGCCATTACATCTCAGTCAACTTCGACTGGCATCTCTCTCAGTTCCTGCTGCAACTGCCAACTCCGGAACTCGACTCAGTTCTAATTCTTCCACTCCCAAGCTGATATCCTGTCAGGCTGGCGTCTCGGAACTCAACTAACTCTTCTCAAATGAACTTTTCTTTATAACCACTTTGTATGGACCACGCAGAAAACACAACCTCTCTATTGTTAAAAAGCGATGTTTACAGCGCCATCGCACAACAACGGAAGTTATTCGATTATTGCTTGCGTATTCGTTACCGCAGGAACGTCTTTACCGAGTCGTTGCCTAGCAGTGAACGTCTATTCTGACTTCACTCTTCCGGCTTTCGGACGTCAAGTCACAGTATTAACAAATCATTTCAATTCTTTGCTTACTTACCTGCTTACCCAGTATCCCAAAGGCCCAATTTTAAAGTAAACAGGAGCAAAGAGACAAGAAGACTGAGGAGACAGTGACCGTCTGACCTCTCACAACCCTGAGATAACGAAGATTAAAACCATCACCATTCCTCTACAGGGCCTGTCAGAGTATCATCAGTTGATGACTTCTCTATTCAAGACACCTACTTAGAAAAAAATATTACCTGTTACTCCATATTATCGAGAACAAATTGTAAACATGCTATTAATTAAATAACAAACAAAAACAAACGTACACTTACAAAAGATAAAAGAAGACATCGTGTACATTTATAAAGTAATTATTCCATTAAAGCAATCACGCCCGCCATGATGCGGTAAGAAGAAATATGTAGGCCTTAATCTTAAGTGCGCCGGTCACGGTAGCCGAGTGGTCTAAGACATGTACTGTCTTCGCTCGCTTGGAAACCGGGATCATGGGTTCGAATCCCCCTCAGGGCATGGATGTTTAGTTTGTGTGTGTGCGTTTTTCTGTGTTTGTCTACAGGTAGAGGCCTTGTGACGAGCTGATCACCCGCCCAAGGAGTCCTACCGAATGTGTAAGATCTAGGAAAATCGAAGTGGACGGAGAAGTTCATGGAGGTAGGCCTAGGCCCACTGAGGCTGTAGTGCCAAGGGAAGAAGAAGAAGAATCTTAAGTGCAATTAATGTTTTAGTAATTAAGAAAAGCCGATTTGGTTTGAAATACACCCAACTTCCCTACATACAACATTAACAGCTGAAGTGCGCCAAGCAAAATGACAGTTTTGCTGGAAGTACAGGCATTGACATAGAAGCGTCGATATGATATACTGAGCAGGGACTCCAAGACTGCAGTGTCCAGAATAGGAGGGCAGAATTAGAGCCTAGATGACCTTGAAAAAGGAACAGTGTATCAAGGCGATACTTTCTCTTACGTAAAGTCTACAATTTAAACTGCTTTAAATCATAAGCATAACTGTAATGGACATGAAGAAAGAATCTGTTAAAGAAAAGGCTGCAAGCTTTTGCTGGATGCGTTCCAGTTTCTTAGCACTGCAATATAATTCCAAACAAAAGAGGCTTTTATTGAAGTAAAGTAAAATATAGTATGTACATACCTTCGAGGAATGAGAGGGATAATGTTAAGCTGCGACCTGGACCCAAGAACCTAGTACGTTTTGAAAATATATATTTGACGCTATTATGGAAATTAAGCTCAGAATCCAGAAATACTCCCAGGTCTTTGACAGAGTCGGTACGGATTATAGAGGATTGACAAAGTTGTACTCGTACATCAGTATGTTATTTTTCCTTTAGAAGCAAATGACTTTCGTTTTGCTTTAGTTCAGTTTCATGTAGTTACAAGTTCACCAAACTAATCCTTCCAGCCGCACTATGGCACTGGGGTCCACTCAGCATCGAAAACAAGTGAGTACCAACAATCTTCCTGGAGGGAAAAATGCCTGTCGGCGCATAAGGCTGGCAATCTTACCGCCATCTCTGAACCGATTGTTTAGAAAATGTTTGAGCCTCGACGTCTCACAACCCTATGGGCCTCCACGGCATATTACAGGGATAGCTTTACCATATTACCAATCTCATACAAAATCAATATCAAATTGCAGGATATTGCAATAGTCAACAAAAGATAGACGACTAGAATAATCAGTTGCTTCACGTATATAATTCATGTACACACTGAAAAGCAGAGGCCCTAGGAGAGATCTTTTAGGGGCATCGGGGAAAGCTGTAAAGAGTTCCTGGAAATCTGACTCCGGATTTTCAGTCGGTTAGGTAACTGCGAAACTAGTCAGCATAACCACCAGAAGGTCTAAAAGTCCTTAGCTTATAAAGAAGCTGGGTAAAAATAAATACTAATAAATTGGTATGGGCTGCTGAAGAATACACATGTCTACTCTATATGCAATCCTGAAAAGTTCCCTTTTCATTTTTCTCGTTCATATCTCTGTGATATTTGAGAGCGAAATATTTTATGAGTTCTGGCAACATTCCCTGCCTTCTGGTATAACCTTCTGGGATCCTGTAAACAGAGCCATGCCGGTAATAACATTATAGGTAAAGAAGGAAAGAGAGAAAGAAGAGAAGGATAAAGAATATATAACGTGAATAACATGATATATAAAAATAGGGGAAGAGAGAAAGCAGAGGGAAAAAAATGTTAAGGAGAAGAGGAAAATTTTGCGGCAGGAAGTTGCTTGGAGAGAAGGAACAAAAACAAGAACACAAATTAAATGTGTTTTTCGTTCGTGTAGTTTTGAGCAAACTGTCGCCTTGTAAATCTGGATTTTTCTTAATTATTTCAATCTCCAAGAATTAAAATATATTAAAATCCATGGGTGGGGTTGCCTTTGAGTTCTCATTCTATGGTAATACGTACAAGTGCATGAAATTAATAAATAGAATTTACACAATTAGGAGTAATATTGTCATCGTCATGATCATCATTATCATTATTATAATGTAATTATTTTTGTTACTGTGATATGCTCTGCGATGACCTCATTCATTATATCTGCCAAGTTTAAAGTCGATGTAACCTTCTCACGAAGGAACGGATTGAAATTCCTATCGGTGTTCGCTTTTGAAATGTACGTCACGAGCTGTGAGGAGTGGCCGTTATGAACAATACAACAGAGTTATTGTAAGTAGGTCTATGGATTATAATTAGCACAAAATTAGTAAATAAAAACACTTTGGTTACTGTCATTTCAATTTGCTCCAGTAGTTACAAAGGTTAACGCGGTGCATTCAGCCTCGTGAGGATAACTGAGGAGCTAGTTCAAGGAATTAGCGGCTCCGGTCTAGAAAACCGAGATTAACGGCCTTGGGGATCCGTTGCGCTTACCACGTAACACCATCTATCCGCTAAAGGTGACACTAACTACGCCGACAAGCGGCGGTCGCTCGGTCGGTATAGTTCGCTTGCGGACTACAGGCCATGGAGTTTGTATTTTTAGCTACAACAGTTATATATCGTATTTATTGGTATCACTTCAGGCACAACAAAGCGTTGTTTGTGTGGGTTATATAACGCCCATTCAGTATCGAGATTGTGTACAGTAGGATGAGAGGATGAATGAAAAATGAATTGGAAAGGATTTTGTAGGAGTTGTTCGTGATCTAATTGAGGTACTATCCCGGCGTTTTCTTGGAGGGACTGAGAAGAGCCACGAACATCCTCAGTTAAGACAGAAATTTTCCTTGGCGACATTCTATCCGAGCGTCTCCAGAATACAAATCATTGGTCACGGTGTAAAAGAGGTCGCACTTTTACCTCATTTGGTTCTGCTTTTCTCTTATAACTTCAACTACACTGTGATATATGCATTCATTCATCTGTAATCTGTCAGACGAAAGGTCCACAGTTCCTTCAAAAACAGTTCCTCCACTTAATGCGATCTAGAGCTTTCTCCTTCAAATGAGAATATCCTCTTCTGTCCCCCAAAATCATCCAGCATCTTCTTACGTCTTCTTCTTCGTGTTCTGGTCACTTCTATCCGCCCCTCTCTCGCATACATGATATCTCTGTTTTTGGAAAGAGACTATCCAGGAAAAGTGGTAATGTGGTAGTTTTTCCATTTGCTTTCCACATCGCAGTACATCTCAGTACACCAACGAGAGGGTTGATATATTATATCATTTAAATTACAATTTAAATTTCAGAAATGAATTCAGTATTATTTGTGTTGTGGGCAAGATGAAAATAGGCTAATGAAATGATAGGTAACTGCCTACATAGTCCAATTCTTTAATTTATTTTTTTAATTTTCTGTGTTTTATTGTATCACATTCTGTATTTGTACGCTTTAAAGAAATTGAGATTTTAAATGTTAACACAAAATCCGAAAAACTTCTGACAAGGTGTGACCTATATTTATATAGTTTAAACCGAGACAAGTTGAAAGCAACAACGTGAAATTCAACAGACAGCATGTCCAGGATGTGAACCCAGATCTGCGTGTTGGAAGTTAATTCTCAGACTCCTTCTTTCGAGTATTTTAATGAAGTTGCAACTCTTTAAATGATTGAGGTAAAGGTAAAGTTGTCTCTGTGCTTAACTAATTAAGCACTGGGACATGAAGGCGTATGGGGGGAAGAATATATAGACCCACATTTTCTTGACCTCAGCGCTAGTTGTAGGTGAGTGGTCAGCTTCACGCCCCGGCCGCTTTACCCCCGGAGAAAGAGCCCCCGGTATCCATTGGATAGGAGGTTCAATTGACTCCAGTGTCGGTATGGACTCGGTGGATAAGAGAAAATTCCAGTCCCTACCAGGACTCGCTTCGACCTCTCGGTACTGCAGTCCGTACACTGTCACATTATAAAATAAGTAAGTAAGTGAAGTATTCCTGTAACAGGTCGTGGAGACCCATAGGGTTGTGAGACGTCGAGGTTCCCACATTTTCTAGACAGTCGGCTCACAGATGGCGGGAAGGTTGTCAGCCTTACGCGCCTTCCACCTTTTACCCCCAAGAACATTCCAAGAATATTCCTGGTACTCATTTCTACTAGAAGTTGAGTCGACCCCATTACAAAATAAAGCTATTTAAATAAAAGGTTCCTATGCTTTTGTAACATCGCTTTCCTTTCGTACTGTAATGGCTGCTGTGTGAAGCTGATGCCACTTGTTGTTAGCATGGGATATACAAAGGCTTCGTGGCTGATGGCGGCTCTACTGTGGAGGACGCTTGACTACACGCGAAGGTGTTCCCCTGCAGGCGCGAAGTTATCACTGTCCGTTATACGTTCACTTACCGTCTCCGGAGTTTGACGTTAGTAGTCCATAAACTTGAAGGTATGGCCTAAGAGGAACTCTCTTTAAAAGAACACGCGACTTAAAAGACATCTAACCGCTCTTTTTTTTTTCTTCGTCTTCTTATTTCTCGCTTCATCTCACATTCTTAAACGCTTCTATTTTGAGTCCTTTTCTTCGACACGTATAAGATATTTTGCCATTTTTTAACGTTTCATGTTGAAAGCAATGGATACCAAGAGCGCTTACTTCGAGATTCAATACGATCATAGCTTTGGGCGACCATTGTACTAGTATAGTCCCATGTATGAATTTTGCAGTCACGAGCTAATGTCGCAGTAAAACCTAAAAATTTAATACTTTCTTAACTGTACTCTTATTCCATAACAACCTAAATTATAAGGAATGATTGTCCTGTATTACATAATGATTATATATCAATTGCAGTGTTGATTAGCGTTGAATGATATCAAGCGATATGTTTGTCGAAAATGTCTACAAACTGAGTTTATTTATCTCTTCCTTCTCGTTTGTTCACCGAATTATTATTAAATTCTTATTCAGAATTTTGTCAAATAAGGTAGGCACATGTACATGAGTCAGAGGAATTTATTTCAACAATATGTTTAATTTGTATTTATATTGTATTCAATTTCAATTAATTTTCAATTGACCTTTAAAGACCGAATTTTTTCCAAACTAAATATAAAAATTCAGTTCGTACCGCACAGGAAACACATTGTGTCTCCGTTACAAGGACCAGCCGGTTAATGCTGTTTAGGAAAATATCCGGCGCTTATTGTGAGAACCATATGAAACCCACAAACACACTGTGTGGGCAGAATGCAGAATTCTAGTATGTTAGGCCAGGTCGTGCATAGTAACCATAGGCTTTAAAAGGTTAATTTGTATTTATATTTTATTCAATTTCAGTTAATTTTCAACTGACATTTAAAGACCGAATTTTTTCCAAACTAAAAATAAAAATTCAGTTCGTACCTCACAGGAAACACATTGTATCTCCGCTACAAGGACCAGCCAGTTAATGCTGTTTAGGAAAATATCCGACGCTTATTGTGAGAACCATATGAAACACACAAACACACTGTATGGGCAGAATGCAGAATTCTAGTATGTTAAACTAGGTCGTGCATAGTAACCATTAGGCTTTAAGAGGTTAATGAGTGTGCTGGTGTATTTTATATGTTTAATATATCCATTCATTTATGTATGTATATTGGTAAAGACTGGGGGAACGCGGTATCGTAGGTGGTTCAGGTACCATGCTACAAAGAGGAAGGTCGCGGGTTCGATTCTCGGTGAGATTATTAGATTTTTCAATTGACCTAACCCTTCCAGCCGCACTATGGCCCTGTATTCGACTCAGCCTCTAACAGAAATGAGTACCAGGAATCTTCCTGGTGGTAAAGGGTGGCCGAGGTGTAAGGCTGACAACCTCACAGCCAACTGTTGTCTAGAAAATGTGGGAGCCTCGACATCTCTCAGCCCTACTAGTATGGGCATCCACGGCCAGTTACAGGGATTCATTCATTCATTCATCAGTAATCTGTCAGAGGACAGACCCACAGTCTCTTCCAAAACAGTTCCCCCACTTAATGCGATCTAGAGCTTTCTCCTTCAAATAAGAATATTCTCTTCTGTCCCCAAGGTCATTCAGCATCTTCTTACGTCTTCTTCCTCGTCTTCTGGTCACTTCTATCCGCCCCTCTATCTTTCCTTCAATAACTTCTTTTAGAAGGCAGTTACTGCCAAAGATATGACCAATCCAATTAGCCTTCCGTTTTCCATGTATCTCCTGGTATACATCTCCCTCTAGTCCGGTGAATATCAACCAACGTTTCGGAGACTATGTCGCCTCCATATTCATGATTGAAGAGTAAGTCAAGCAGAATCAACATGAAGCAGGCAGCAAAAATTCATCTTTCTCTCGAATTCTGAAGATGGAGGCGAATTTTTCGTCCAAAATGTCGGTTGACTTCGAACAGAATACACTGTGTTACATCCCAAAAGACGGAAATCTGCATAATCACCGGTTTACAAATCTCAAATCCTACATGTCACTGTTTTCATGCTAATATTTTCTGCGTGCTATTTTTAAATAAGCAACATTCGTAATCCTCGTTGGCCAACTGGCAGGCACGTAACTGTGTGCGTGATGTGGAGCCCGCAAGTTCTCTCCATTCTGCTCTCTTCTGTTCCTTGGCCTCTCATGTAGCTCCGGGTTTCCTTACTCAGCTTATTCAGTCACATCCCTTCCATTGGCCTGCCGTTGGTTTAGTCATCCTATTAATGCTTGATTAATGCCACAAATTACTAAGTTCCTCTGTATGTAATTTAGCCCATCCTCTTGCTCTTTTCCTTCTCTTGCTCTCCCTAGCAGTTTGTTCTCCAATATCCCCAGTGTTTTAAGATGCGGTGACGGCTTCGTTCAAGTGACGTTTTGTAGCATGCTGTTGTATTGCGGTGTGGGGTGTCTAGCCCCTGTGCAACCTAGGGATCTGAAGGACCTTTCGTGGTAGTCTGTTTATTCAACATACTTTCAGCTACCCTCCATAGGTGCATGCCGTCATCCAGCTAAGAAGGCACCATGCCCTAGTGACAAGTGACGCACTTAACATAGATCATGAAGGCTATTATTACAGTAATGTAGGAACCGGTATAGCTCGGTATAACGACGAAGAGGGGGAAGAGATTTTTCTCTTCTTCGCAAAGTTCAGACCAGCTCAAAAGCCCACCCAACATTCTATCCAAATAGTACAGGGGGAAAAGCGACCAAAGTGTGAAGCCAATCATTCACCTCCAATTTTCGCCACGGCCAAGAATGGTGAATCTATACCTCCACTCCCCCATACATCATCATGGCTTGGTGCTTAATTAATGGAGGTCAGAGACAGCTTTATGTTTTACGATTAAAGTATGTTTCCTTTATTACTGGTTTTTATGAAGATAATTCTGGTGATGAATATTATAAAGCCACTTGAGAGCCCATCGTTTATTTTCAAATTATCGCTCTCCACTCTGCATTTATCATAAGATGACATTCTCTTTGTCAGCCGTGCAGTCTGCCGATTGTTTAATGAGAGGTAGGAAAGCTATTAGCAGTAAAATGTAACCTATATTTCATAACCATGGTTTGACTTCAAGGCTCCTAATTAAACTGCAAGCCCATTCTTCCATTAAGGTAAAGGCAAAGCATAGCTAAAGCTGTCCATATAACAGGCGTGGAGTCCCATAGGGTTGTGAGACGTCGAGGCACCCACATTATCTAGAAAATCGGCTCTCAGATGGCTGGCAACTCTGCCTTACACGCCAGCCGCACTTTACCTCCAGGAAGATGGCTGGTACTTATTTTTGTTAGAGGCTGAGTCGATCCCAGGGCCGTAGTGAGGCTGGAAGGATTAGGTCAATTGAAGAATCCAGTGACCTGATCGGGAATCGAACCCGCGACCTTTCGGCTTGTAGAACGGTGTCTAAACCAACTTTCATAGGTACACCAGATTTGTTATTGGAACAGACCTCGTTTGACTTCCACCCATTTCATGAAATCTCTTCCAGACAGTGTGAATGTACGAGACCTTGTAGTTCTGACATACCCTATCGCCAAGTTCGCAGGCGTCTTACACACAGAACACAGCTGAATTTTTAGTGGGCATTTCTGCTTATGGGTATCGAAATATTTTACAACTGGCTCCGTGAGAACTTCGAATGAAATTAAGATAGTGAGGTATGTTATACAGTGACCCGCATATTAACACTAATAAAACTTTGCAGTCATGTTCATACATGTGCCCCAAAATTAAAAGATACAAGGCAATTCAGTTGCCAAACTAACGTTGTCTACAAAGCAGTACTGCGGAAACCCCAGACACAGGAAAGTAGATGAATGATAGGGTGCAAGATACTTAGTGGGATTACACATGCCAGTCGCCTGTTTGAGAAAGACGGTCCTGAGACTGTCTTCAAATTTTTGGAAGGATATAGGATTTGAAGTTTTCATAGCGGTGTGTATGAGGAGTTCTGTCTTGGATGTAACACAGTGTAGTCCTTTGAAATTCAACCTACGTTTCGGAGGATTATGTTGCGTGAAGCATGTAGCTAGCAGAGCAGTCTGCTTTGCCAAAATTTCGGTTCTTGTAGGAAAGAGAAGTGCAGTGCAGTGCAGTCAGCTTGCCGCAGGAGCTGATGTACGGAAACGACATTTACTGTACCGAAGAAATAATTCGCTGTGAAAACATTTTGTGCTTCTCATTGTGGTACGAATTTGTAATCTCTTGGCTTAAAGAACTTATACGTTCCATGTCGTTATGTATTGGAATTATTTGCCATTTTACCGTTTAAGCACTTAACGTAAAACCGTGATGAGTGATTTCACTCGGGAATGAAAGTAAGAACACGAATCGAGTCGTGAGGGAATTGTGGGTAATTATGAGGTATCTCGTTATCTATAAATGAAGTTGGTTAATTAAAAGCGCACGACTCGAGTAACAGTTGGTGTCGGTAACTGTGAAATTGTGATTTATTTCTAATGGCAGAACTGACCTGGCACAACATCGTCGTCGGTTTACTGCGGGAATGTAGTTCTATGTGTTGGTATGGCCTACATTAGAAGCTGCAAGCAAATGAGTTTGAAATCCTGACCTGCTTACGTGAACAGTAGAAGTATCGCTTTGGTTTCTTCCAGGTAGTAACCAGTTCCGTATATTTCCTAAGCACTTTGCTGAAAGTTGAGGTAGGAAAAATGTATTCTTTATGAAATTCTGAAATTTTAATTGATTTTATAAATGCACCTTGAATTGTTAATACCGAAGGATGCTTCCGTTTGTCGATAGGGGTACGCGGTAGCGTAGTTGGTTGAGGCACTATGCTACAAGCCGGAAGATCGCGGGTTCAAATCCCGATGAGGTCATTGGATTTTTTTCAATCGACCTAATCCTTCCAGCCGCACTATGGCTCTGGGGTCGACTCGGTCTCTAACAGAAATGAGTACCAGGAATAATCTTGGAATATTCTTGGGGTTAAGGGCGGCCGGCCCGTAAGGCTGACAACCTTGCTGCCATCTATGAGCCGATTGTCAGAAAATATGGGAACCTCAACATCTCACAACCCTATGGGCCTCCACTACCTGTTATAGAGATACCTTTACTTTTTACCTGTTGTAGATATAAGCCTGCTGAAACCAAATCAAAGCTGTGGTCAGAAGTATAATAAGGAGAGTCAACATGTTCCTAGTATCACGCAAGCTTGTTGGTAATTGTTTTGTAGTCCCTCGTGTTTGTCACGCCGGCTAACAGCAAGCAGTGCCGAGATTTCCACTCACACGATCAGACAAAGCTACTGACGATGTGCCACTGGCAGTCAGAGCACGAATTTGGTACATCTTTGATTGTGCTCCTGCACATTTGAGCCGTGCTCTGCGAGGTGTTCCCAGTAACACTATCATGACCGATGGATAGGTAGAGGAGGACCCAGTGCATGTCATCTACGCTCGCCAGATTTGAATTCGAGCTCAGGTCAGGTCATGTGGGATTTGTGGTGGACAGTGGCACTGGTGCAGTTTTTCTCCGAGTGTTTCTGTTTCCCTTGCCATTTTTTATCCCACCGACTGCTCAACATTCATCATCATCTATCATCTGGGGCTAGTAGAATAGGCCATTTAGTGACCGAAGTACCAAGTGGACTCAGTCTCACACCAGTCTAACAGACTAACTAAACTACATGTCGGGACACCTAAAGCCAACTACAGTGTTTAGGAAACTGGATACAATTGAAAAACCAAGGATGTTTGACATTGTCTGTTGCGGAGGGATCTCTGTACCAGGNCCTTTCGGGCCGACTACCCCTCCCCCCCCCAGGAATATTCCTGGTACTCATTTCTGTTAGAGTCTGAGTGGGCCCCAGGGTCATAATGCGGCTGGAATTGTTAGGTAATTTGTAAAAATCCACCTCATGAGGACTCGAACCAGCGACCTTCCGGATGTAGCATAATGCCTCACCCAACTACGCTAGCGCTTGCCCTCCACTCTCAGGAAATGAGCATAGTACATATTTCAGACTCCGCTGGGAAACAGGTTTCTTCTTCTTTGCGGTCTGTAGAACGTACACCTGATAATATTTTTTAATTTTTTCCGCGAGACTATCAAGATGTCCACTGATATGGTCGGTGCCATTACTTTTAGGGCATGAAACTGAAAATTAAGCCAACGTGTAGGATAAGTTACAGACCTATTCACTCCAAATATTTCCTTAATCATCGTGACAGTTGTCGTAAATGTTTTCCGCATAGCAGGGATGCTACCGTCTAAACACAAATTACGATTTACGTAGTTAAATCCCCATTTGCTATAACAAACGTACAAACCAGATATTCAATCTGTATTTTGTTTTAGTAAACAATGGCTTTCCGTGGAATTCGATACCCTGTAACAAATATGATTTGTGCATTAATATTGTAACGTGGATGGCCAGAGCGTTGATTGGTAACGTACCAGAAAGCGCCCCGCGACCGAATACACACAAGGCAACAATGGAAGTTATTTCTCAGTGGAGGAATGTTAGTACGAGTTACTAGGCAACAGATCACCAATGAAGATTCTGGCTATGAATCACGTGATTTATTCTCTGTGCAGTCTTCCTTATGCAACAATAGAACTGTGTTTTCTGTGCATGGTCCGTGCGGGGGCTAACGAGAATAACATCAGCTGTTCAGTTCTCGGTAGGAAACAGCCACGGGAAGTTCCTAGAAGACCTGAGAGGACTTAATGTGTGAATTGAAGACTGTATTTGTTATAATTACAGTAATTTTCAAAGTGTTACAACAATTTTTATTTGCAACTAGTGGAGATCCAATAAACCGATTCACAGTCCAAGGAGTCGTACCGACTGTGTAAAAGATCAAGAAACTGAAAAAGCGGCCAAGGTCCAACAAAGGGCCGGAGAGTCATCGATAGATAGATAGATAAATAGATAGATAGATAGATAGATGGATGGATGGATGGATGGATGGATGGATGGATGGATGGAAATCGAGAAGTAGTTATAAAGGATGAAGACTCTGAAATAAGGCAAGTGGAGATGAACGAATGAAAAATGTAAAGGGAACGAGAGATGGACGAAGAAGGCAAGAAGAGGATGGAAGACAAAGAAAAGGGCGCTATTTGTTCAGCAGGCGTTGCAGTGCGGTGTGTGTACAGTAGCATGCCGGCTTGGTACTTGTATGTGACGTATTGGCGCACGACCAACTTTGTCGGCAAGTCATTTGAAGCGAATGCCACGCGAGTTGCTTGCAATTCAGTCATCCGCACAATTGTCTGCATGACTGCGATCCTGATACTGATAAATTTAGTTACCAAGTCTGCACCTGTACCGCCCTTCTGCATACTACATTTGTCAGCCTGAGGTTCGGCGACTAGCTCCTCAGTGTCCAATCTGGTGTGTACACCGAAAGTTCTGGCAATGCAAGGATGAAAGTAACGAGTGTGTGAGAAAATAAAGATAAGGGCGGGATTTGGGCCGAAGAAAGAGGGGAAGTAACGGGAAGATGGAGACAGTTATACAATGACAAGCATCATAATTTGTATTCTTCGCCAGACATGATTAATGTGATCAAATCAAATAGAATAGGCGGGACATGTATGGCATATCGGAAATAAAAAATAAACGCAGAATTTTGTTCGTAAAATAAGAAGGAAATATAACCCTCCCGAGATAAAACATAGATGAGCGTATAATATTGAAAAGTGTCGTTAAGAAATAGTATGTGTAGATGTGAACTGAGTTAAAATGTTTAGAGGATAAAATGAAGTCGCGAGCTGCTGTCAACATGGCATTTTCCTCTGAGTTACAAATCTAAGCCTAACCCAATTTCTTGCTCTAAAATCAGTCAAATACTGAATCAGAGATGAAGTCTCACATTTGAAGGCAAGTTCCATAAAATGCTTATCATTTCTTCAACATCTGACCTGCTATCAGCTTCTCAGGAAGAATTCTTTTCAGTAGACGTTGCAGTGAATGACAGCTTAGGCTGTAATACTTAGAGCTGCTTAGTTACCACTTGAATTGAATTATGTGGCGATAAGGCTAATCGCTGGATCAGACTTCAGACGAAATTTGGTGCAAAAGTGAATCTTCTGCCAGAGATAGGCTCATCAACTTCCAGCATAATGAAAACGCGGAAAGCACATGACTGAAGTTCAGAAATATGTAAACACTTGTATCATTTTCTGTGGCGAAATGATGACCTTGCCATAGAAAGTCATTATGGTGATGGTGAGACATTTCTCGGTTTTAAAAGGTGGGTCTAATCATGAATACGAGGAATGGCCCCCTGACAACTATCCCCCCCCCCAAAACTGGACTGTGGCTTCTTTCAGTCTCATTATGATTTTACTGTGCTGTTCTTCTGAGTGGGACTGAAATTAGTCCAGCATATCTGAGTCAATTATATCTGATAATTACAGGTTAATCAGAAAGGCAAAAATCGAATTATGATTGGTTTATTCATAGTCGTGCCTTACGAAATTTCATATCATTGTGCTGGTTATAGAAAACAAGCGCTTCTGGACAATGTCGACTGCAACGTGCGGTGTTGACATAGTGGAATTACAACTGAATACATCGAGTATATCGCATTCACACTTTCTTGTGTAGATGCTAATAATCTCTCAGCTACTCAAGATATTTCCCGATTTTCATGAAACCCGAAAGATCAAAATGTCTTCACATGAAGATTCTAAAGAGCTGATAATGGGGTATATTACTCAGAATTACTGGGCTTTTGGACTTTGTCCATCGTCCGGTATCATAGAAACTAGAAAACACAACGTTTCGGAAACCGGATCTGTTTCCTTGCTCAGGTGAAAGGGGAGACACGTACTCTGTTGGGTCCCCAGTGATTGAGGTTAGCTCTTTCTAAGGGACCCACCAAAGTAGGTGTCTCCCCCCTCACCTGAGGACGGAAATAGGTCCAGTTTCCGAAACGTCTGTTTTATAAATTCTAGAATACCGGACAATGGACAAAGTCTGAACCCACGTAATTCTGAGTGTTCACAAGAGCAAGACTCTAATGTCTGTTCCGAGCCATACGAAACTACTTCACAATTTTCCACTCTATTTAAGATCCATTTTAAAATCTCAGAACTTGTATCTAGGTTTTCCTAGTGACCTCATCAGTTTTGTTTAATTAAAATGTTATAACTCTTTCCTTCCATGCTTGATATACTCGTATGCACCTACTATTTCGTGAAAATTTGAAAATATCGAAATAAAACGTTCAACATTTTCACTTCGCATTCCTCGGACCGCATTTCATCTCTGAAACTGGATATAGTAACATGAAGCTTAATCAGAACTCACAATGCTCTAGAAAATTTTCCTCTAGTGGTTTGCTTTGGAGTTAAATAGTGAGTCATTAAACCGAAAAAAATTAAAGTTTTACTTCAATTTGTATGTATTTAACGAGACTATCAGGATCGAGGCCGGTCACAGTAGCCGCGCGGTATACGGCATGAAATATATTCGCTGACTTGGACGCTGGGATCGTGGGTTCGAATCCCACTTAAGGCATGGATGTCCGTGTGTGTGTATACGTTTAATCTGTTTTTATGTTGTCCTGTATTTAGGCAGAGGCTTTGCGATGGGCTGATAACTCGTGCAAAGTGTCCTACCGACGGTGAAGGGCCTGACTAAGGGGTCTGGGCCCTGAATGGGCTGGAAGAGCCATTGTAAAAAAGACGAGTTCGAGACTGTTGTGTCGGATGAGTGAAGAACATGGAGCATTTGGTGGGATGACAGTTGGTAGGGGAAGTCAGAATACTCGGAGAAAACCCACCTCAGTGCCATATTTTCCACCATAAACCCCACACCACATGACCTTGGATTGAAGTCGAACCAACACTGTGGAAAGCCGGGGGCTGATCGCGTGACGTAGGCTATGACACCGCCAGAAATCAAAGATAATACGATTCCAGCTACAAGTGTTGAGTTATGTATTTATTAAAGGGTGCATAACAGGGAAGGGAATTATTTGAACAGAGACGACAAACACAAAAACAAGAGGAAACGTATAAATGATATGAACAGGTTTGTTATAAAATATCCGGTGAAGAAGATAACCCATCGTGACGGAGGAAAGGGGTGGGCACAGAGAGAACCTGTTGCGTATGTTGTACAGGAAAACGTACGTAAATCAGACCAATTAGAGTCGCGTTTCCAGCCCGTTTCTCACCCCTTTCATCCCCGTATACCTACCAACCCCCTTCTATAACATATTCATACATACACAAACACCATCCCGAGAGAAGGTGTTGAAACTTATGGCTGTTTCACCTTATCATCAGCAATACATCACCGCGGCACGCGCTGTTATTTCAATTCCAGCACACTGCTGCTCATGTTAAGGCATGTGATCATGCACTGCAGGGACGTGCGGTGCTTGAACCAAAGACTGTTAATGAGGAAGTCTTTATGCAGATCGAAACACAGACAAACATGAGTCCCGTGGGACTCGTCACCATATTTTACACTCTCAGATTCGAGACTTTCCTTTTCGTCGCCTCCTACGACTCGCAAGGCTACGGTGGAGGTATTCGACCCCCCTACACACGGGTATCACTCTTCGGTTAAATCGTTGTGATGGCAGATGTTTCTTCCGTGGATTTTCAGTCTTCGTCAAGGTGAATAACACGGTCATAAACCTATTGTAAAATCTTACGTAACTGACCTCCAAAATTGTATGTGTGATTCACAGTCTCTGTCAGATTTATAAATTTAAGGAAATTAAAGTAAAATCTGCGTTAAATTTCTTGCACGTGTTGAAAGTGGTTGCGTTAACATTCTTTCAGAAATTATTAACCACCGTGCCAGATATCCAGCACACAGACATGAAACATTTACTGAGCCTTCTTTTGGAGTCTAAGGTTTCTTAAATAAGAGATGGAAAGAAAAAGATTCCGAAGTGCAGGGCGGTAAACCTTCCCCCAATTAAATCTATTCCTAACTTCTTCGGGGGTGCAGTTTGGATTTGTTTATATTATTCTTAATATTATATTTCGGCAACATGTTGCACTGATATAGCATTCATTCACTTGCTTCCGTTTATAATGCAACACAACCTTTCATTTTAAACCGTCCTATGTTTCAGTCATGCAAATTCTGCTTATTTTCTTTAAATAAAACGGTTATTGAAAATTTGTAACTTCTTAAAAATAATTTATTTAAAGAAAAATGTGAACCTACAACCAACTGACAATCATTTCTGTCACTGTAGCCGTATTTGACAGGCCATTTGCTGTCTGAAAGGTGAAGCTGAGTAAGATATTTCATTTCACGCATTGCATCATCATCCTTGCTCAGCATCTCCATATATCGAACGTTCATACACTAAGAAACTTGCTACTGAAGAAGACGTTCGCTTTCCTTTGTAACATTCTCACAAGAGCGTGTCTTGTGCGTTTGGAGTTATGTTATCAGTGTAGCATTAGCAAATCCTGTCTCTAGTAAGTTCTTAATCGTTATAGAAACGGTTCCGTCTTGCAGCCATTAGGCCATAAACCACTTCTAAGCACCTTACGGATGCCAACGCTTATTAAGACATATTGCCTCATGTTTTTGGGAATAGCAGTACATGTAAGTTTGTTTATGATAATAGCAAACAATGCTACAAGATACTGAGTCTATGTTTATGTCTCTTATACTGCAAGGGTGTTTCTCTTCCTCCACCTACTTCGTTTTCTTTTTATTGTAACTACTTAACAGACTTGAAAAGTTATTGTCAAAGCTCTACATTTTCTTTAAAAGGGAGGCTTTAAGCTAATGTGCAGATTGGCTAGTGCGGGCGGTCGGGGAGTGAAGGGTTGAGCGGGGAGGGCAACAGATTGCAGTAACTCACTAACTATGGAAGGAGAACAAGAAGAAGAAAGACAATCGTGAAGCGGTCTCGTTAACAACCTGTAATTACGATATACATCTTTATCGCTTTGGCTTGCCGTGTTCATTCCTATGTTTAACTAGCAGAGACTGTTGTGATAAAGCTCGCTTTATATTATTCAGTGCAAAGTTGAAACAGCAAAATTTAAAGCATCCAATCGGTGAGCCTCATGTTTGCTTGATGCAGCACAGAACGAACTACTGATTGCTGGTATAATCTGTGTGTAATTGCTTAAAATAGTCCTTTTCGGGAAACTAATAGTCGCTCAAGTGAGTTAGTGAGGTGAAAGGGGCGTCAATATCTTCGGGCTGTGTGTGCCTATCTACAGTCAGAAAGTACTTACGTAAACTTGACTGATAAAATGTAGAATGTACAGTGCTGTACGGATGGTTAAGATGTACCCCAAGGCAAAGTAAGGTGAGTGTGTGACTCTTCATTAAATATACTACATGACAAGCATTACTGATAATACTGTATGAGGTCGCATACGTGTACAAGGTAGAGATATTGAGAATTACTGGGTCTTCGGAATTTTTCCATCGTACGATATGTTAAAAACTGGAAAACAAAAATATTTCGGGAACTCGGTTGGATCGACCCAACCAAGTAGGTGTCTCCCCCGTCGCCTGAGGACGGAAACAGGTCCACTTTCCGAAACATTGTGTTTTATACGTGACGACGGACAAAATCCGAAACCACAGTAGTTGTGAGTATTATACACCATCGTCAGAACCCTTTACAGTCCACAGTACAGATATGTTCCTACACATGTATGTCAAGTCATGAAGTTAGCAATTGGTGACTAGGTAAAATGCAAAATTGTATTATATTGAAGAATACGATGTTCTGGGTTGTAAATCCGTGTGTCTCGGGCACAGTTCGACGTTTCGGAGGAGCATATCGTTTTCATTTCCAGGGCCATATAACAGACCAGCTAGCTTAGCCGCTCGCCGAAATCACCACCTTAGGAACCTCAAGTCCTTCACATTGCGTTCGCTTAATGAACTCAATGCTCTTACCTCACCCCAGAACTGCACTGACACCGCGAATGTCGTCCTCCAGGGTAACTCATGCGGCGCCTTTTATTTGGAAAGTACGGTAGGCGTCATCACAGAAGGGACAGTCAAAATGTGCCGTATCTCTAGCGGTGTTTAGCAGTGAACACAGTTACCTGAGCAACACGTCAAGAAATTCATTGCGTTTTATGAATTCCGATGATTGGAGACGGTGGACAAAGGAACCTACTCCTGCTCCCTGATCCGGGACATACACGTGTAGTCCATATTGTTACCTCCTGTTACTTCAACATTCTTATTAATAATTTCTCACGTCTACGATGATATCTCCTCCTTCAGATTTCCCTACTAAAATTATTTACACGTGTTTAGCTCCACTGTGAGCGCTATTTACCCCGCTTACGTCACTGTCCTTGATTCGCTCATCTTAATAATTACGCCTTCCCCCTCGGTCCCGCGCAAAACATAGGGTAACGTTATTCGAAAAGACGCTAAATGCTCTAATTATCAAGCATTTAACCATTTTAGACTGAATGGCAGTGAACACAACTCCTAAAGGCCGTACCGTAGCTCAGATGCTTAGTCTGCGACTTCCCACCGCGGAGGCTAGGGTTCTATTCCAGATGAATCATGTGAGTTTTGTGGTGGACAAAGTGGCACTGGGTTACTTCTGTTTCCCCTGCTAATTCTCATTCCACCGACTGTTCCACACTCTTCAACATCTATCATCCGGGGTTGGTACAACAGGCCAAACAGTGGCCGAATTTCCGAGTGGACTCAGTCTCACCCCATCACAAGAAAGTATAATATTAATTACATAAGCCTGCAGTGGTGTCTGTAATACAGCACTGTTAGTTCTGATATACGTAATCTCTTCATACTGAGCTACCCATCAGAACTACACTACTCATGAGGGGGATGTCCATCAAAATGTTACATATGTGAATTAGAGCCCTTTTAGGGTAGGTAGTTAAATTCTGACAGTCAGAGCTATGCAGTCCTGTGGTCTGAACGTAGTTTTGACGTTGCCATTATTGTTATGCGTAAATAAATAAAGGATTAGAATAAATTAATGTTATTATATATTTCTATATTTTAAAAACTTAAATTGCTCCTTGCTGTCATAATTTGTGCGCATCATACTTCTTCCAGCTATTAAATCTCTGTCACGTGATGGAGTGACTGTTCATTGTAAATATATGGATTTAATTTTCTCTCACTTCTTAATGACTAATTTCTTTTGTGTTAATAAAATTATTATTATTATTATTATTATTATTATTATTATATAAATTTTCGTGTATATTTGTATATGTTTTATTTTGTTGATTTTTTTTCTTTACTGGCGCTCACTTTGTAATTGGCCTTTGGGCTGTTAATTTAGAGCGTAAATAAATAATAATTTAATTTAATTTTATTATTATGAAACCGTACAGAATGAGTCAAAAGTCCCTGTGTACAGTAGACAGTGAGTATATTCTATACATATAATACAAATAAATTTCCCGTACTTACAGAAGTTAACAGCAAATGTTGGAAATGGCTCCCCACGTTCCTGTAGACACGCATCTACGCGTCATAAATTGTTTGCAGAGACACGAAGCATTTCAGTCGGAGGGATATTTCTGATGAAGTCTGCGATTGCCTCCTTCAGTTCAACGAGAGTCTGAGGATAGCTCCTTTCACTGCTCCCAACAGATAATAATTAGGAGGTATATGATCGGGCGGCCGGTCACGGTAGCCGAGCGGTCTAAGGCATGTACTTTCTTCGCTCGCTTGGAAACCTTGATCGTGGGTTCGAATCCCACTCAGGGCATGGATGTTTAGTTTGTGTGTGTGCGTTTTTCTGAGTTTGTGTACCGGTAGAGGCCTTGCGACGAGCTGATCACCCGCCCAAGGAGTCCTACCGAATGTGTAAGATCTAGAAAAACTGAAGTGAACGGAGAAGTTCATGGAGGTAGGCCTAGGCCCACTGGGGCTGTAGTACGAAGGAAGAAAAATATATATGATCGAGCGATCGTGATGGTCAAATGTCGATTGAAATAATTCAGTCCCCTGAGCATGCGCTGCAGTAGCGTCTTGGAAACGCGAGCTGTGTGCGCTATAGCACCGTCCCGCTGGAAGTGGCCGCTGGCAATTTCGGCTTCATTTAAATGTATACCCGAGGAATAAAGAATTATTTCCCAAAAGCGGTCCTAGTTGATAGCGTCATTGAAGAATATGGCGCCGATTATCCAATTTCGTGATATGGCGCACCACACACCAACTTCTGATCATGTGGTTGTGATCCCTTGATCCCATGCAAATTAGTTGCTGACCGAACGAGGCTGTTTCGGCTCTTGTAACAACCGGATAAATGAAACATACCCTCATCATCGTTAAAAAGTATGACGTCCAGAATGTCCTCTCCGTTGGCAGTAGTTACGTCTCTAAACCATCAGCAGAATTCAGAACGCTTGACGTTGTCCCCGCCTTTCTATTCGTGCACTGAAGTGACCGTGTAGAGATGCAAGCGCTTCTTCAGCACTCTCCGTTCTGCTGCCGCACGAGGGGCTCGGCTCGTCTTCTGTGCCTGTGCTGGAGGCTTTACATATGTAGTACAGATGAACGCTGTAACTTTTGGCTCACCCTGTATTATTATTATTAATTGGCCTATTATTTTAATCATCTTCAAGCCTTCATACTTAACGGATTTCCAGAAATAGAGCTATGCATCTGGTCTCATTTTTGAGACCGGTATTACAGTCTGCAGAAGAGGAAGACTGGTTCCTAACAAAAGTTGATAATTCTGTCTTGATAACGGGCCTGGTTAGTGCAGTTATTCTGGAACTAAACTAACTAAATAAGTGAGAACATAGTGCTGAGGAGAATATTTGCATCGAAGAGAGATTAAGTGACGGGAGGTTGGAGAAAATACATAATTAGGAACTTCATAACTTGTACTCTTAGCTAAATATAATTAGAATGATCAAGCCAAGTAGGATGATATGTGCAGGTCATGTAGCATGAATCGGGGAGAATAGGATATTGATGGGAAGAGCACAATAGATCACTGTAGGTCGCTGTGCAAGGGCCGAAAAGGACCACCCATTATACACTCATTCATTCATTCATTCATATTTATGGGAAAGCTAGAAGGAAAGAGACCACTGGGAAGACAAAGCCTTATACAGGCGGACAATATTAAAATGGATCTTAGAGAGACAGAATGGGTTGGTATTGGGTATGGACTGGATCGATCTCACTCAGGATAGGGATCAGTAGAGGGCTCTTGTGAACTCGGTAATGAACTTTCGGGTTGCATAAAATGCTTGAAAGTTCATGAGTAGCTGCACAATTGGCGAATTCTCAAGGAGTGTTCAGATGCATGAAGTTAGTTAGTTAGTAAGCGCTGGAGCATAGTATTTCTCTAGAAGCAGAGAGCCACTATGCTGGTCAAGAAATTCTCCACATTTATAAATTCAGATAACCATTATCGTATTCACAAAACCGAACGTTTTCCTCACAACTATGGCAATGTCGTCTAAATTGTGTCTTACCTTCAAGGTTACCGACAAAATATGAGTTTTTAATTCCACCTGCTCCATGTACGCCTAACGCCCGTCTTATCCTGCTTGATATGAACATCCTAATTCGCAGTAATAAATGAACAGTACAAATTTAGCTATTCACCGTTCATAGGGACTGAATTGTTTTGCTGATTAATCTGTCAAGAAGCATCGATAATAATTTCATAATTTGAGAATACTCAGAAGTTGGCGTCAGAAGTTTACTCCAAGATGTTAGTATGCTTCAACTACTCTGTGAGTGAGTGAATCTTCATGAGTTAGTGATATACTAGTAGACCGTTACGTCATTATTAGAAAGTTATCAGACATATTTTCAACACACTTCTAGTATTCATATGTCGGCGGGAAGTTCAAATATAATTATGTACACGGGACATTTTCTTTGGTAAAGTTACCCACACAGTCTATGCCGTATCCTGGTCCATAAGGTGGACACATATTTAACGCACCTACCAAGATAACGGTGTCATCAACCATACTGATGTCTTGACCGCCGTGGAAACTTCAAATGTCATATTTTGCCAATGTTTTTGAAGTCATTTTATGTCACTGCATTTCTATCAACTTGTACCTACACACATTTTGCTTTTACTGCTAAGCCAGTCATTATCGGTGTTAATAATTTGTCATAGACACAAGGTTGGGTAAAGTAAGTTTCGAGATTATTTTTTTAATTTATTTTAAGAACTGCATATATTAACAACCTAGAATTTTTCAAAGTAATCTGCCTCCAGTTCACTACAATGTACCAAGCACTTCAGCCATTGTTCGAAACATTTTTTATAACCTGTAAAATATGTCTGTCAAAATATTTTCACAGATGATTTAATGTCCTCAACGTCTGAGAAACGCTTCCCTTTCAGCACTCTCCTCTGTTTTGGAAATCGCCAGAAGTCAGCTGAAGCCAAGTTAGGAGAATATGGCGGATGATCCATGGCGGAGATGCTTTTCCTGCTGAAAACTGCGACACTCGAAGTGAGGAATATGCCAGTGCTTTGTCGTGTTGAAGAAACAACGAGTGATCTCTCCACAGCTCCACTTGCTTGCGCCTCACAGCATCAAGAAGCCTTTTCAGTATCTCCACTTAGAATGTCTGGTTAACAGTGGCCTCTTCGGGTACAAAGTCAAAGTGGATGATACTCCAGATGTCGAAAAAGCAGATCAATATTATTTTGATCTTGGACTTTGACAACCGTGGCTTCTTTGGTCTGGGGGAATTCTTCGATCTCCACTCCATGAACTGGCTTCTGGCCCCAGAATCATACTGATGACATCATGTTTCATCACCAGTGATGACATGTAAAAAGTTATCTTCTTGAAGTAGTTCCGCAAAGTCCGTGCACAAAGTGAGACGCCTGTCCGCGGCACGAGCTTCGTTGCTAACTTTCTCATGCCAAGACCCACTACTACAATGTCCCTAGCAGTCTCTTGCCCATATCAAGGTCACCAGCTGTCACCCTGCAAGTTAACTGCTAACTTTCTCCTGCCAAGATCCTGTACTACCATGTCCCTAGCAGTCTCTTGCTCACATCAAGCTCACCAGCTGTTACCCTGCAAGTTAACTGCTAACTTTCTCATGCCAAGATCCTGTACTACCATGTCCCTAGTAGTCTCTTGCTCACATCAAGCTCACCAGCTGTCACCCTGCAAGTTAACTGCTAACTTTCTCATGCCAAGATCCTGCACTACAATGTCCCTAGCAGTCTCTTGCTCACATCAAGCTCACCAACTGGCATCCTGCAAGTTAACCGGAGGTCAGATCGCACAAGTTCCCTCATTCTCGCCACATTTTCGTCCGTTCGCTTCGTTACGAGAGCACCTTGCCCTTTTATCGTCGTTCACTTCTTCTCCGCCTTCTCTGAAACGTTTGTGCCACTTAAAAATATTACTCTTACTCATAGTAGATTCATCGTAAACTGTTTTTAACATCTCTAACGTTTCAATTGGCGATTTCTGCAGTTTGAAATAAAAATTCACATTCCCTCTCTGTTCTAGCGTACGCTAGAACAGAGAGGGAATGTGTCACGTCTGGACACGGTTGACCACACAGTGATCTAACTAGTACTGTTCAGTGAACACTGAACCCAGCTTATCCAGACTTTTCATGTGAGCACTGTCTTATTGCGTCTGCTAACAATTCATGCAGTAGCGTTGTCGGATCACCTGGCGCGAAATTTAAAACGAACATCGAATCTTGTGTAAGATCACATAGCCGGTGACCACAAGCTGAAGTGACTGTGTGTGTGTGTGTGTCACGCCGACCTTTATGTAGTGCCGTTTCTTGAATGCACTAGTCGTACCCACCAACAGTACGGTAACAACTTCGTCGCTAGCTGCAAATACACATATTTTTATGTTACCTGTTTCTTCTTGTGGCTAAAGCCAGAATTTTTGTTAGTGTGTATTTATTTTTGCAATTTTCGGTTCTGATACGGTGCAAGGTGACGTGATTGGGAGTTTGGTCGTGATCACGTGGGTGCGTTACGTCACTCCGGGCAATTGTATCCCCCATGTGTTCAAGCGAGATGTGAGAAGCAGAGCTGAATCAGGGCGGGAATGAGATAGCAATGGTTTATGTGTGTGAGTATGGATGTGTGGATGTGTGAGTTGTCCCCTTCCTTCCTCTCGTGTTGTCCCCCCCTTCTCGTTACGTTCAAACACCCTCCACCACTTCATCCCCTCCTCGTCATTCATGCCTATCACTCCTTCTCTTCCCTTCTCATCCGTTATCCCTTTCACTGTCTCACTCCTTTGCTCTCCGCCCATCGTTGCTGGGGTTAAAATTTCCCCCCTTAGCCCCTCCGCACTGCCGCCGAGTTCCATCAAACTGTGGTCTCTCTCTCTCTCTCTGAAATTCCCCTGCTCCCCCCCGGGCCCACAATGGGTTTGTGGACCTATACTCTGTGTACCGGATAGCGGCGGCTACATAGAGCTGAGGACAAAGGGGGGTGGGGGAAATGCTAGGAGAGGACTCCCCAACTACAGCAGCAGCCGTAAAGCATCGCCAAACACTTAACTCACGTATCGCCATCGAGACAGCTAGGCACTGGCTCCTAGCGACTGGATTCGCAGTACCACAAAACTGTATTATCACTGCTTAACAACGGCAATCACACATCACGCCCCCCTAGTTTCTTTTTTGTTGTTTGTGACTCTTACCCCTCCTTTTGTTTTTTTAATAGTTCCACGTTTTCACTCTCAAGGTAGAGTAGTAGAAACGGCTGCTACTTCCGGGGACTGCTAAACGATCAGTTTCACTTCTGTTACTGTCTTCTCTGTTAACTTCGTCGCTGTTTCAACTGTACGGCTACAACTGCCCCATCAACGATGACAAACTTCGTCGGTCAACATCTGTCTTCTTTGGCGACACGCAGAAGACGTCATCCACAATGATTCCCTGTGAGGTGCCATCTTAAACGGTGAGTGTTTGGGGTGCACATGCCTGCCCGTAAATTGCCAAGTGGGGGCGTGTTGGGAGGGACGGAAGAGGGCGTCTGGCTTTATTATGTTTTCGTACTCTGTTCACCACGATTAATTAGCATGACATGTGCTTCGTCACTTTGTGTTCATTAATGTTACAGTTCTTTTTGTGTATTGGCGGGCTTGCACATTAGGAGCTAACTTGCTCTGTAGTTTCACTAATGTCACTTTAAATCGCTTCATTAAATAGGTCTTATAAATGATTACGACCAGAAATTAATCCCAAATTTGACCATAAATTTTGTCACTGAAAACTGAACAAATTCATCCTTGAATAATTCAGAGATGTAGTTCCATTTAATATCAGCTCTGTAATTAACACCTTGCTCATGTAAGTACGTTTTATGTTTGAGTTTTGTAAGGATGTTTTATTGTTACAGATGATTTAAAGGCGTATATTGAAATTATTTTCCATTCTTATACCATGAGGAGTAAATTTTAATGCATGGACGATAATGGCTATGTCTTCAGCTATTGTATACTCCTGGGAACCAATTGCGTTAAATTCTGTTTTGTATAATTTGCTTGGTTTAGTGGCTATTCTCGTGCTATCTAGAATGCAGTATTCTTATGTTTACATTAGGAAATCTCGAAGTAAACTTTGGATATTATGGCCATATGGATACTTCGGAGATTTCTTTTACTTTCTCGAAACGAGATTTGCAAATTACATGAACATACTGCTGTTATGAGTATATGTGTAGGATTTTTCAATGGAAGCGGTTTTTACCCCCTCCCCATTTGATGTGCAAAGTAGATTCCTCATCGGAATTCATAAGCAATTTATATTTTGTCACACATTATAAACGTTTTCGGTTACTATATATATTGTTCAGTATATAAAATTACCGCAAATGCATCTGCGCAGCTTATTTAATCTCTGTGCCAGTATTATTCCGTAGTNTACTCATATTTTATGATAGCAGATGTATTAATCAAATACAGAAGGGGGAGGACACATTGGTGCGTGAATGTCTCCCTCTCCATGTTTCCCTCCCAACCTTAACACTTGTCGATGAAATTCCGTCTGGGAATATTAACTCAAATGTATCTGTAGAAAAGATCTGAATATTATCGACGGTGATATATAAATATAATTACTAACTTCTTGGATATTATCCATCTCCCTGTTTTAAATAAAAACAAAGCGATCTAAAAAGTCTACAATTGTAATTTTGCCTGTAGACTTCAGTTGTTATCCACAATGCCCCTGCCTCATTTGAATGAAATCCAATATTAAATTTTTCGAAAAGAGTCTTACGTGCAAATGTCACCTCACGTGTGTCACATATAGGCCTGAGCCTGTTTCTAAATATTTCATTCCAAGCATTTTTCTGTATATAATATAATATGTATTTCTGCGTCTGGTTATCAGTTTCAACAACAGATTTTACCATGTGCATTGCATACATACGAACAATAAACTCTATGACCGATGTGTACTAGCAGCAAGTGAAGATACAGTATCTCAGAGAATGCATTTTATTCTTGAGATGAAAGAAACTGGGGTTCGGAAGACTGTCAGATGTTTCACTGTTTTAGGAAAGTGTTTACGAAACGTTTATTGCAACAGCAGCGCAGCTTCTCTTTCTGTTATGCAGGTGATGGAGTATTCTACTTTATTGTCTTCTCTAAATATTGTCCAGTATAATTCTAAGAATTCCTCTAGGGCCTATGTTTTGTATTCAGTTTACGGAGATTAGTCCGCTAGGAATGTAGGCCTACTTGCGAGGCTCAATGAGTTGTAATTATGAGCTTGCAAATAAGTTACCCCCACTACGTGAGAAGCTGATCAGCGTTTAAAGGCTTAGGCCTAATATCTGTTCAAGTCTCTCTCTGGTTGCGAAAACTACAATTTTCAGGGCGACAGATATTCATGTAGGCCTAATATTTAAAACTGAATTATCGTTATTGTAATTTGAATATTTGATTTACTTATGCAGGTTCACAGTGTAGGATGCTGCTGCTGCTACGGTTCAACACTAGGGACTGCAATCAACTGACCACACTTGCGTAATTGAAAATATGATTGCGTTTCATTGAGATTATCATTTAATAATATAAATATATATTGGAATTATCAAAATCTTAAATATTTAGGAGTTACGCATAACGAGTTAGCGATTTAGGTTTAAATGCCAGATTAATGTTTAGAAAACAAGATTTGATTAACAGGCGGGCTAATTGTTTACGATACTGAATGCTGGACCAGTAACAAAACGCTGTCTTTCAGTAAATAATGGTTTTCGGTTTATTTTCGATACACGATTTCATTTGGTCTAATAGCTCCATTTGTAATCCGCCACATACGCAGTATAATAAATAATAATAATAATAATAATAATAATAATAATAATACCCAGCCCATAATTGTCAAGTCTCCATTTGGGCTTAAAGGTGTCTTACTTTCGTTTAGAATTTTTTATAACGAAATATTTCACATTTTACTGATTTTAAATGGACATATTTTACAAGCTTAGGGTTCTGTTCCACCAAATAAATACCCAGAATTTAAACAACCATGCCTTCTCCTGAGGTGATTGTGTGGCCTCTCGTGCACTTACAAGCACATAAGTGTAAGGTTTCCCTTCGCGAGGAAAACAATAGATGGTAATGTGTAATGTATAGGCCTGTTTGGAGATGCTGCAAAACTACACGTTTCCATAACTTGAGGGAGGTGTTCCTGCCGTGTTCCAGCAAAGTGACACGTTGTGTAGCGAAAACTGCTTAGAGGGAAGAGAACAGACTTCTTGGCCTCCACGTTCGCCAGATCTCAGGCCATTATATTTACTTTCTGTGGGGGGTGTGTTGTGTAAAGTACTAAGCATGCTGCTTGAAAACGACGTTTCTACAACAACTAAAAGGAAGGATAGCGGTATCTAAAGTTACAATACGATGGAACGCACATGGTAGGAGCTGACCTGGAATTAAGTGCAAACCGAACTACTAACAGACCTCACATAATTATTTATGTTTATATAACACACTTTGAACAGCTCAGATTAATTTACTCCTGTATAGTATCGAATGATAAGGTGATCAGTGAATAAAAAGTTTGGGAAAAATGCGGAAGAAATGTCGTGGCCTTCTTTGGCAAGTAATTCCGACTTTTCTATAGGCACTGGCGCAATACACTGGAACTTCAGTCAGGATTGGCGGTCTTCGTGCTCATATTTGAACCCGGGATATTCCGAATACAAAGCAGGAATATTGGGCATGACAGCGCCTTTCGGCGAAGGCTCATATCAAAATATCGGGCTACACCAGGAATAAAAGAGGCGGACGTTTGTTGGATTTACGGGATCAACTAATGCACAACTGACGGAGAGAGATTTGTAACAGCGCTTGCATTTGTCCGGAGAAAGATCCACGTAGTTGTACCCTTGGCACCAGTAAGCAGCATCGTAAGTTTTGAGCTTACAATATTATTTAAGCATCCTGTTACACTCACACAATATATGAGACAAACTCCGTCTTAAGTGCAACAATTTAATTGTAGTTCTTCCTTCTTTCCTTCCTCCACACTACATGTTTCGGCCCTAAATGGCCATCATCAGGTGTATATTCTTACGTAGCTGCTACACTGCCGGTAGTTTAAAATTTAAGACACCAGTCTTTTCAATTGTATGTATGTATAAAATCTTTGTTAACCTACACACGTCAATTTGATTTCCAAAATTGGCACTTTTTAAAATTTCAATTTCAAATTAAAATATCTTTAAATTTTCCGTTCTTTTCCAAATTTTAAAAATTAAAATTTCTCGGGGTAATATTGAGCTATTGACGACGGGTGGTCTTCTGCGTTTATGACACCTTGTACTCTTATATGCGGATACCGACGTTTCGTGCGACATTGCAGCATCCGCCACCAATCCTTATGATTGTGACAGTATGTTCTCCGGAACTGGAGAATCCGACTACAAGAATCTACGGTGTCACAACCCAGAAGACTACAATCTGAATAAGCATTACTCTGTTGATGTATATGGCATCGCGAGAAGCGACATATTCGGTAGCAGGTGCAACATTGAATCACTTTTACCCTCACCAGATTTGTTTTAAGAAGTGCCCAAAATGCGTATGGTCATTGCCAAATCGGTTTTGCAAGGCTGCCATTTCGCATATGAATTACGAACCTCGGAAGGAGATATGAGATATGTAACTTCATGAATACAAACAGTTCGGCTAGAGAACCTGTTACTTGGACCTTAACTTTCCGTGGATTTAATAATTTAGTTCTGTATATTAACATTCACTTTCAGGCGATCTTGTCGACATTCTAACATTCCGACATTGCTCGGGTTTGAAGGTACATTCGTGAAGTAACTGTAACATATGGTATATATAGCCTATAGATGTATATAACTTTTTATGTGCTTATTTATTGTTGTGTATACTTAATTTATAGCCGGTCACGGTAGTCTAGCGGTCTAAGGCATGCACTGTCTTCGCTCGCTCGGAAGCCGGGATCGTGGGTTCGAATCCCACTCAGGGCATGGATGTTTGTGTGCGTTTTCTGTGTTTGTGTACAGGTAGAGGCCTTGCGACGAGCTGATCACTCGCCCAAGGAGTCCTGCCGAATATGTAAGATCTAGAAAAACCGAAGTGAATTGAGTTAATGGAGGTAGGCCTAGGCCCACTAGGGCTGTAGTGCCAAGGAAAAGAAAACAGTAGGTACAGTAGTTATTAACATATCCGAGGAACTTAACCTGAAGATGTAGGAAGCAGGTGCCTCCGAAACAATTGTAAAAACCTATGAAACGACATTATGTCATAAGTAAAGTTGTCCCTGTAATTAACTAATAAAGCGCTACGCCATGAAGGCGTATTGGGAAGTAGATGTATAGATCCATATTATCTTGACCTTGGCACTAGTTTGAGGTGTGTGGTCAGCTTCACACCCAGGCCGCTTTACCCCCGGGGAAAGAGCCCCCGGTACGCATGGGGTAGGAGGTTGCATGGACCCCAGAGCCGGTCCGAACGACGTGGAGAAAACAAAATTCTTGACCCTACTGGGACTCGAACTCCGACCCTTTGGTCATCAAGCCAGTAGCAAGTCGCTATACCGACTGAGTTATCAGGGGTCCTAAACGACAGTGTAATAACCTAGGAAATTATAATGGAAATTGTAACCACCGCTTAGCTCAGATATCGTCACATTAGAGAGGTTCTGATGTGTATGGAAATGAATTTATGGCTCACGATACGGACCAGTGACGGGCTTTTGTGAACAAGGTATTGAACATCTGGGTTCCCGAAAATGTTTGGAAATTCTTCAGTAGCGAAGCGACTTATGGGTTCTCAAGGACGCAGTTTATGTTGTTATTTAGTTAGTTGTTTATTTTGTTGGTTAGTTAATGTACAACAAACATGGGTCCATCTATATTTAACTTCGCCATGCTTTGAGCTGAACTTTAGTTCAGGTTTGTGTCCATCCGATACTACGCTCTACTTTGGGCTTAGCCAGAAGGCTGAGGTGTGACGTTCTATAACTCTTTTAGAGTTCTCACTTCCCGCTAAAACTGATTGGGGAATTATTAAATGCAAGGTAAGGTAAAGCTATCCCTGTAACAGGCCCTGGAGGCCCATAGGTTTGTGACACTTCTCAAATTGTCTATACAATCGGTTCACAGTTGGCGGTGAGGTTGTCAGCCTTGCGCTCCTGCCGCCTTTTGTTTTTTCTTTGGCGCTACAGCCCCAATTTGGGCCTAGGCCTAGACCTACCTCCATGAAACTCTCCGTTTCACTTCGGTTTACTAGATCTTACACATTCGGTAGGACTCCTTGGGCGGGTGATCAGCTCGTCGCAAGGCCTCTACCTATAGACAAACACAGAAAAACGCACACAAACATCCATGCCCTGAGTGGGATTCGCACCCACGATCCCGGCTTCCGAGCGAGCGAAAACAGTGCATGCCTTAGACCGCTCGGCTATCGTGACCGGCCCTGCCGCCCTTTACCCCCAGAAATATACCTGGTACTCATTTCTGTTAGATGCTAATTCGACCCCAGGACACCTGGAAGGATTAGGTCAGTTGAAAAATCCAATGTTATCGGGAATCGAACCAGAGACCTTCCGATTTGTAGCACAATGCCTCAACAAACTACGCTACCGATTGCCCCAATATTAAGAACAAAATTAATAATAGAACCTAACCTCAGTAACTTGGAAAAGCTTTCGAAAGAGAAGTGCGTTCGCACCAAGATGCGAAGCTTCGTACAGTAGTAATACTTCCTTTCTGCTCTAGGTGAAATTTTTTCCGAAATGCGTGCTTATAAAGGAACAAACTTGGTAAAAATATCCTACCTTGCACGACCTTTAACTGGTAAAAGAGCATCACATTTGCCAATGTCTAGTTATCACTAACCAACAGAGAGATACTTTCTTCAGTTGCAATTTGACACATTACGACTGTCGTCGATCGAGCGATTTGCCATTCAGGTGCAAAATAAATACTGGCAGACATTTTATAAATTTCACCCATAATTACCAGTAACCATCCCTTTTTCTTCCATGTACATTGTAATGTTCCCAACAATTAATGCTCTGTTACACGTTATATTGAATTGCAGCAGTTGCGATAAAAGGGTGTAACTTTTCCCAGTCATTGCAGGCATACTTTGCAACTATTTATCTTATTGTATTTTATTGATTTTTCATTCCGCAGTACGTTTAGGTCTACAAACGCTTCGAAATGACGATTTTTCATCTCTAACTAAAATTTCCACAGACGAAACGTCCGTTGATTAGTTGTAGCTGTACACAAATCATGATTTCGCCGAATATGCAAACTATCAACAATTACATTTTTCAACAACTCACGGAAACGGACAGTTCAGTAAACCTAATAAGCAGTACCATATTCTTCTGAAAGGTCTTAAAGACAGCAACCCTCCAAGTTACTAATTCCCTATTTTTAGCTACACCTTCCATTGTGCAACAACTGTAGGCGTTAAATCACGATTTGGCTGACTAATATTCGCTATCAGCAGTCTTCTTTTTTTCAGAAAAGGTCAGGATTTTAATGCCACCTGGGAACCAACCCTGTAACTATTTATGTGGCTTTCTGTTGCTGGAATGTTTTGAACAAGCCCTAGACTCATGTGTAGGTATACGTATATACACAAATACACAGATAATGATTGTTATTCGAGAACAAGGAAAGTGATGTGTTTGAGAGAAAATGAGTAATGAAAATGGTTGCTATCTGGTGGGAATGAATGTGCGTAAATGAAGCGTGTAAACTGAAGCAAGTCTATTGAAGAAGGTGATGTGATGTAGAACTGTTAAAGAGAAAGGGGGGGGGCGTTCTCTCCCGCAAAATACGTGGCGTTAAGCTGGAAGGGTCCTACTCCGTTGTCAGACCGCCTGTTCGAATGCAACGATTCGAAAATTACTTCCCCCCCCCATGACATTGATGTTAGGGGAGTTGTACTAAAATTTGTTGTCACATTCCAGTTTTGGTTAAAATTTGACAGCAGTTATGGATGCTGTTTCTATGCTGTGTCGTCTCGTAATTTGAGATATTGATGTTGCCACACTCATTTGCCCGGTCTGTTTGACGTTGTTTGTTAGGCGTTAGCATTCACGAATTGAAAATGTATAAGTAATCACAGAGCCAAGGCGTCAGAAGTGTTATGCTATAAAGTAGGTCTATTTCCATTTAAAATTTTCTTTCTGGGGCCAACCTTACTTTCCTCAATATGGAAGCTTCTAATATTAAAATTATCGTAAATGGAACGCATGTTTCCAGGCAGGTGCAAGTTATCGAACATTTATGTAATTATGATTATCTTTTAATGTCTCATATATTTTGTCAGGTATCACTTTTCTGAACGTGTCATGTATCAAATGAAACTTTAGACCAGTTACTTTCCTGGCTTTGTCATGATATTCACTGAGAGATGTGCATGATAATGACCGCCTCCTGACCCCCCCCCCTTGAATTTCAGGCGGGCCTGCTGGTAATAAATATATACTGAGTTCATAATTTAACTCTAACCTGTGTCGTCGTTCATGAGTCGATTGTAACTGGTAATACAATTTGTCGAGAAGCACGCGGTATTGTAGTGCTACAAGCCGGAATGTCGCAGGTTCGAGTCCAGATGAGGGGGATTTTTTAATTTACCTAATCCTTCCAGCCGCACTATGGCCCTTGGGTCGACTCAGCTATTAACTGAAATGCTTACTGGAAATCTTCTTGAGGGGTAAAGAGCGGGGCCGGCGCATAAGGCTGACAACCTCACCTCCATCTGTGAACCGACTGTCTAAAAAAATGTGGTAGCCTCCACGTCTCACAACCCTGTGGAGCTCCACGGCTTGTTACAGGGATATGTTTACCTTCATCTCTACCTAATATAATTTGTCGTAAATTCGTAACCTACCGAAACTTAACAAAAAATGTGTGAAACTTAAAAGTCGTACTTCATTTAAACAGTAAGTTCTAGCCATTAAAGTTACATTCTCGTATGGACTGGTTTCTTCTGGCCGAGGACAGAGACCAGTGGCGGGCTCTTGTAAACACGGTAATGAACCTTCAGGATGCGTAAAATATTGGAAATTTCTTGAGTGGCTCAATGACTGTTGTCTTCTCAAGGACTCGGCTCCCTGGAGTTAGTAATACACTGCGTGGTTTGCCGGAAATTTGCCAACATTTGGAAGAGCTTGATACCTCTGTCTTGTGTCCTGAAGACAGAGATAGCACACTGGCACCTATCCGTTATACTTTTCTCATTTACCTCTCTAAGTATCTCAAATCCCACAGATTCTAGAAATGTTTATACCTAGCGATATCTGTAGTCCTGCTCTTGTTAAAATGTTGTGTTCATTTATCTTGCCTGCCTACAGGGAAATACTAACTTATTTTGCGTCTTCTGTTTGCAAGCAGCTAAAATATTCATAGGCCCTGATCAGATGTGCATGTTTAGCTGTAATTCTTTACACCTCGTATCTCTACAGTGAGACAATTCTAAATCATTATGTTACTCATGTTTCAACAAAACTTGAACTGTTGAATAGAGTGAGCCAATTTCACGTGAGTTTCTTTCTACCGAAGTTTATTAATTCGCAGTATAAAATACGTATGTGAAAGCAAAGACAGTCGTCAGTTTGCTTAAGTATCCGCCATGAAGGCTTAGACGTAGGGGTAAGGCTTCACGCATTCCAAACCTCAACAATGGACAGAGTTGAATGGTCAGTTTCATGCTCGGGCCCTTCTACCACAGGGGAAATTTCTCCTGGTACAGAATGGCAGTAGGGATACCTCGCATAGACCGGCTTCGATCAGTCCGGATTCACTATAGTCCGGTTTGAAAATTTCAAAACAAACAAAATTTTAACTGAGCAAAATAAAATTAAATTCTAAAAAATTAGTACACAAAATTATTTTTAATACATAAATGATACGGTCAAGTCTCTTTTTGTGAGGTTTATTTTTATGTGGTTTTAAAGTTATGCGATACGATACATATTTCAATTTTTTCTAAGGTTCCCCGCTGTATATATGTATGTACCTATGCTCGGGTCGTTCGTTCTTGAGCTCTGACAGCTATCGCTGGAGGAGGTGGGGAGAGCGCTACTTTAACGGAATTTTGGAAGAACTACAACATTAGAAACGTTAACGAAAATGTAGGCGAACCATGGCATGAATTAACGGCAAGCAATATGAGGGCAGTATGGAAACATATCGTACCACATTGTGCAAATAATTTCATTGGTTCTGAAACTCATTTTGCTGAAGTCACTAATAACACAGTGGAAATTGGACAGCAACTTGGTTTCAATGAGTTAGATTCCGTCAGTGTAATTGAGTGCATCAAATCGAACACAAATGAGCTAGATAATGAAACACTTATTAACAGAGTTGAACAACGGGCTTATGAAGAACGGGAGGACAACTTAGACAACGACGACGGTGTTGAAATGTCTGCACCAGAATTAACAGCTGCACAACTATCAAAAAATATTGGAATGATTGAAACCCTGTCAGAGCATATTATGGAAGGTGATCTCAATATTGAACGTAGCCNTGTAGGCGAACCATGGCATGAATTAACGGCAAGCAATATGAGGGCAGTATGGAAACATATCGTACCACATTGTGCAAATAATTTCATTGGTTCTGAAACTCATTTTGCTGAAGTCACTAATAACACAGTGGAAATTGGACAGCAACTTGGTTTCAATGAGTTAGATTCCGTCAGTGTAATTGAGTGCATCAAATCGAACACAAATGAGCTAGATAATGAAACACTTATTAACAGAGTTGAACAACGGGCTTATGAAGAACGGGAGGACAACTTAGACAACGACGACGGTGTTGAAATGTCTGCACCAGAATTAACAGCTGCACAACTATCAAAAAATATTGGAATGATTGAAACCCTGTCAGAGCATATTATGGAAGGTGATCTCAATATTGAACGTAGCCTTACAATTCGCCGATAGATAAACTATGCAATTCGTTGCTACAAAGAAATGTATGAAGAGAAAAGGTCAAAGAAGAAAAATGTACAGACATCAATATTGCAATTATTAGAGAATAAAAAATGAATTGCGAAAAACATGAATTTTTTAAAATTATTTATAATAAATATATTTGAATTTATTAATCTCGTTTTATTAATTGAAAAACGGAGAATTATTTTTTGGAACCAATTATAATTTTTTGTATGTATTTAGTTCCTCGATTAGTCCGGTTTCAAACAGTCCGGGACATTGGCGGAACCGATTACCCGGACTATGCGAGGTACTGCTGTATTTCTATAGCTCTAGATGGAACAGGGCAGTGAACTTTTGATGCAATAAACGCCACTGAAGAATTGTTTACTTCTGAAGTAGGATCCAGATCTATGGACTTACTTAGATCAGGACAGTAGTGGGAAAACCTGGATCTGCCTCACACCGTATTCCCTTAAAATAAATTTCAATGTTATTCTCCCAACTACGGCTCCGAATTTTGAACTCGTATCAATATGGGGCCCATATTCTTTGAAGATTGCACTGTTTTGGGATTTGAATCCATATCGTCGAATAATCATTACAAATATTTCGGAGGAACCTCTGTCTTCTGGGTGAAAGATCCGGTATGTGTTGGACGTAAGCACCGTGTCATGACGTTTCAGGAGAATATACATTGTTTCAAATTTCTTCTACTCATAACTCAATTTCACATTGATTTTCCTAAATTGTAGTTAGGATAAATTTTATAAGCAGCTGGTTCAGACTTCAATATCAGTCGTCTAAAAATTGGCTTTATTTATTTATGCATATTTAACGACGCTATCTGTAGCTCAGATTATATAGAGTGTAATAGTCAGATGATTAATTACTGATGATGGGTAAAAGATGTGTAAGAAAACGGTCGTGACCTATTTCAAAGCACTCTATTGGCCTTCGCTTGGAAGGACATAAGAAAGCCACGAAAAACTACAGTAAGGACAGTCGGTGTGCCGACTCAGCATCATTATGACATCTGAAAATACTCTATTATCGTTACCAGCTCCCTCTTCCATCATGACGTGAATATCGTACAGGCCTGTTGCTTGCATGTATTGCAGTAATTATGCCAGATGCATTAGGAATCTCTATTCTCCGCTCCATGGATGTGTTTGTCACATATTTATGGGGATAATAGACATTTCTTCAAGACTGCAACAAAAGTTTTGCAAGAACCCGAAGAGTCCGGGGTATAAAGAGTTATTGCTGATGAACTTGGATCCTTCAGTTAGACCAGAACACAATAATTATCAGCTTCTCTGATGTCCAGTACGAATATTTTACCACCAGAACAGTAAAACAAATATACCTTCTTTGTCTTGATGTTTACGGTAGTATATTCATCGAAAGGACCAAACCACTCACTGAAGGAATTGACCAGTCTCATGTGGTTAAACAAACGCCTTCTTGAGAAACTGATAATCATTCAGCTAGTAAAGAATTATCCATATTTTATGCGATTCACAGTCTCATGTCGTGTTCACAAGAACCTACCGCTGGCCCCCATTCTCATCCATCCTCACAATTTGCTCCTTTAGGATCCTCTTTTACGTTGCCCTCTCATCCAGATCTAGATGTTTAACTGAAAAGTTGTGGTTCTCATATTCCTGATTCATGCTACATGTACCACCCCTCTGTATTTGGTCTAATGATAATATTCTATGAAAAGTACAAGCTATGAAGCCTTCATTGTGCAGTCATATATAAAAGAATGCAGCCATGATAACTTGTAATAAGTTGTAATTATGGAGAATAAGTGAGAAATATAGAATGCATTGATAAGGTGTACCTGTTCTGGAAAAAAAAAAACTGGAGTTATCAAAAGAGCTGGTTCTTCTCCCATGAGCTGTGCCCATTGACATTTGTGTTATCCCAGGCAATATTTCGAAAAAGTATAATAAAAATATTAATTTCGTATTTTTCACGCGGTAGCATAGTTGGTTGAGGCACTATGCTACAAGCCGGAAGATCGCGGTTCAAGTCCCATTGAGGTCACTGGATTTTTCAGTTGACCTAATCCTTCCAGCCGCACTGTGGCTCTGGGGTCGACTCAGCCTCTAACAGAAATGAGTACCAGGAAAATTCTTAAAATATTCTTGGGGACAAAGGGCGGCCGGCGCGTAGGGCTGACAGCTTTGCCGCCATCTATGAGCCGATTGTCTAGAAAATGTGGGAACCTCAACATCTCACAGCCCTATGGGGCTCCATGGCCTGTTACAGGGATACCTTTACTTTCCTTTACTTTTATTGGTACTCCATATATTGCCAGGAGAATTATCAGATAATGCATTGTCTGCCACCTGCAGTCAGCCTATCACATACATTTTTTTTATTGCTAGTGGGGTGGGACTAAGTCCCTTGTACTGCGGCCACTTCTGGCCTATTGTACCAGCCCCAGCTGATAGGTGAGGGTGATTGTGGAGCAATTGGTAGGATGAAATTTGGCAAGGGAAACCGAAGTACTCGGAGGAAACCTGCCCCAGCGCCACTTTGTCCACCATAAATCCCACTTGACGAGACCCGGGATCGAACCCGGGCCGCCGAGGTGGGGAACTAGCGACTAACCGATTGAGCTATGGCGCGGCCTATGTCACATACACTGTTAGCCAGTTTCTCCAGGCTTACACAAACCTTTTGTGACCGCAGTCGCAAATAGAAGAGACACGATATACAGGTCCTTTTTTTTTAGTAACTTGACGAGTTCATATCTCTGCGCTTCACAGCGAGCGGTGCGCTGCTTGCAGCCTGGCGCATACAAATTTGTTTTCCGATGAATCAGCCCATAACGTTTATGGAATGAAGGGAAGTAAGTAACATGTAGACATTCTGATGGCATTTTGCTTTACGGCTAGCAGTGCTAGCCGTGAGCTGACCGCTCACCTTAAACTAGTGCCGAGGTCAAGGAAACATGGATCTATACCTTCACTCTCCCATGCGCCTCCATGGCGTGGTGCTTAATTAGTTAACTACAGGGACAACTTTATCTTCTTTGCCAGTAGTAGTAGTAGTAGTAGTAGTAGTCAGCTTTTTTAGAATAATTTCTCCAGCTTGCTCATCTAAATTTCCCTTTCCCCTGTTCCACAGGCACCCGTATATAGGCTCCTGGCATTCTTTTCCGGTTGGCATACAAACATTGAGCAATATATACCACATGAATGGATGTCTTAGATTAGCAGGACATTATTTATCGTAATTTAAAAATATCTGGAGTAGAAGATTTTCATTTCTTCGGATTTGCACATACGTAGACCTGTTAGTTTTCAAGTATTATTTCGTGAAGTCTGATTAGTATTTGACTAATATATGGACACACTTATTTGCTATATTTTGTGTAAGATTATGATACATTTGACGTAATATTTCTGCGAATAATGGCATTCAACCGAACTACTATAATTTTACGGGAACCTAAATTAGAACAATATTCGCCATAGTGAGACCGTGTTCAGTAAAAATTAGTAGGAACTAAAACTTTGTGATATCTTGAAGCTAATTCATGCAATAAAATTTCGTTACCGGTAGCAGACTAAGATGGACACAAGTTGTGGCTTATACACTGAAGCACCAGTTTCATGACATAGTTTTGTTATAAAAACAATTTGACAGTTTCATCAATAGGTAGATTGAAACTTGAATAGAAAACCCATTTAAATGTATTTTGAGAACATTTTTGGCGCAAAATTCAAACGACATAGTTATGGCTGTTACACAGTTGCAGACAACAGACCTTTCTAATGAAGGTAATGAAACCTTCGGTTTCACAGTGGAGCCAAACTGATTTATAACACGTGACAGTATATGTGTATACTCGTGTCTGTAAATTGGAAAGAATTTTTCCTTTAATTTATTGGTTGCAACACCTCAGTCCTACTTTCTAGAAGGTTCTGTCAAGAAACTAATATCAGTCTTGTTATAAAATGCAGTATTTATATAGAATCTTTATAGACAAATTAACTTTTTTAAATTAATGTATTCCCATTGCATAGTTCATACCATGTGAATGACTTTATAATATCGCATTAAAATGTTTGAATAATACGAGTAGTAAACATTAGATTTATAGGTGTATATTTGTTATCGGTTTAGCTTCGACACACTAAAGGGCCTTAAATCCAAGAGACCGGCATCTATTAGGTGTTATGGGGCCGTGCTTGCCTCTCGGCCATAATTTCACGTTGAAGTGTATCGGCGGAGGGGGTGGGTCATCTGTGTCCATCATTCACTGTAGTGCAGTGGATAGAGAACCAGCACTACCGAAAGAAAATGGGCTTGTCATCACTCAGATTTTATTACTGTGATTTTTATCGCATTATAAAGTTATGGGCATTGAAGAAGAGTGGGCGTAGGTGGGGGTTGTAGTTTACGAGGGCCCTGTTATTACCTTTATGGTAGTAGGCAAGTGAGTGAGTTTTAGACAGAAGGGCGACGGGGTTATCGAATGGGTCGCAAAGGAGGTGAGGTAAAGAGGGAGGAGGATTACATATGATACAAAGACAAACGGTCGTAAATAATCCCAGATTTTGTTATTTTTCATCATACTGCCAATTCCTTTTGCGCTCTTTTCTTTCTCTTTGGCGTTACGAATTGTTTGACATTTCTGTTTTCAGTTCTCATATTCAGAATGGCTGAATTCATTTCTCTTGTTTACGCCCAATAAGCCTACAACTACCTGCATCTATTGTCAGAAAAAACCGATGCTGATTTACTGTCTGTTTGCGTAAAACCATGTTGTTATTCAAGATTTGTAATTTGGTACAATTTCCTTTCGAATTGCTTTGTTGTATAAATATTCAAATCAGTTCTTTCCTGCATATAAGTCCACTCAAAATTAAGCGTCCTCTTTAACCGCAAGTAAGCTCCCTACCTTAATATTAACTAAGTTTATTACACGTACATTTTCCCCACCCAATTATATTATGAGTTTAATTGAACACACTCCGAAGCCCTCAGCCATTGTACCTAGTATCAGTAAGTAGCGTCTTTCTCGTCAGTGCCTTTGTAATTCCTAAGCTGCCGTGGGAAATGTTCTAATCACGTGCATTCCCAATATTCCAGTGAATTGCTGGTACGTACTTAGACACGGCTCAGGCGCTGTTATAATGTGATGTGCCGAATAAGGCAGGTATATGCGACAATGTCCGGTACTGCAAGAGGGCGCGTAGTACTGATCCTGCTGCATACAGGTCCGTACATTTCTAAAATGGCTGACCCGACGGCTGGAAATGCATTATTGAGGGAAATATTTGTACCCAAGGTAGAGGAAGAATCAGGATCATGAGAAAACCGCATTATGGGAAACTTTATAATTTGTACTCTTGGCCAAATATGTCGTATTATTAGCGTGAGGGAATGAAAATGAGATAATTAGCACGTGTGGAGAATATGAGAAAATCTGAATGAAAAGGACAACTTAGGAGAGCTAAGAGTAGATGGGAGAATGGTTTTAGAATATTGTTACATGTACATCCATTGCTAGGCAACATCTTGTTAAGTTCCCGAGGAGACAGATTCTTGGTAAACAACCCTTTGCTGTGTTACGCAACAATAGATGAGGCTGTGTTTTCTATGCGGTCTGCTCAAAGGGAAAGTAGAATAACGGGACTATGCAGTCAATTTCTAAGCAACGGATCGGTAAACAAACATCTGCGTAAGCAGTGACATCATCAACAATAGTGATGGTGTTTTCCATGGAGTCTGTGCAGAGTGCTTGTAAGAGAAGTGAATGCAGTGACAGAGTTGGTTCAAGGGCAGTTAAAGAGTCAGCCGTAAGCTGCAGGAGTGAGTCCAGAAGAATAATTAGTTCCGATGTTCCAGAGTAATTAGACGAACTTGCAAGAAGACTTCATAGTTATTTGAAGTGCTAGTTTCTGTGTTGAGATCCGTTGCCAGGAGACGACTAGTGAAGACAGAATCCTAATGCGTATACAACGGTGGACTGGAAGGGTGTAAATCAGGGTTAGCGCTGTATTTAAGTGTGATTAAGAGAAATTGTAGCCCAAGTGCCAATTAATCCAATCATCCGATCCATACCCAGTTATTTTCCTCAGCGTATCCCCTTACACGTGACAATATGATAATGTAGTAATGAGCTTAATGATGCCACGTTCCAGAAAACTATTATTTTCTGTGTGCAAATGCACTCTAAACAAGGATGCCAGTAGGGTATGACGATGTTAATTGGGTTAAAATTTTTCAGGATGTTGACCAGTGACGGTTTCTTTTGAACATATTAATGAACCTTCGGATTCTTTAAGAGACTGGTAATCTCATTAACAGCTGAGCGACTGACAGCTGCTGGGAAAGGATTCCGTCCATGGAGGTCAGTTACTGCCCAGAGAAAACGCAGAATATGAACTAGAAGCACAGATATCTTAGGCGTCACATTTACCCATGTATTCTGTAACTTTGTAGGTGACATGTGTGCATGAAATCGACCCAAAGATTACAGGAGTTGTTCTTCACAGTAGTATTAGAAGTATATTTCACCATCATACAGGGATACGAAGACATATATAGTTTTGTATTTTCAGGTAGAATCATTTTGTTTCCTTTTATTTGTTCTTTGAGATTAGTGTCATTCCTGTTCTTTTTCTTATTCTCGGATGAGGCTGCCAGTCGCAGTGCCTTCAGGCAGCATTTGTTTGCTTTTTAAATCCTGTATTTGCTAGGGCTGTATCCAAGAAAACGTGAGTTTGAAATCAGATCTGGAGTGGATATGAGAATTCTTCTCCGTGTGTAAGCTTACCATTTCAGTGTGCTGACATTGTCATCTTATGTGAAAACATTTTTTTAGAAATATTAGAAGACATAGTTTCAGAAAGTCACAGAAACACCAAATCTGGGAGTAGAAAGGATAAAACAAAATAAGTCCAGTTAGCACAAGATTAAGGGACAGGCGCGTTACGTGATTCGTTACAATGAAACAAGTGTAGAGTGACATACTAAACGTAATAATAATGTTCAATTATGAGGCTTAACTTATGCTTAGTCTTATGAACTCCAATCATATTGTCGCGTGTATTAGTCACTATAGACGGGGCTTTTGATTGGATGAATGGCTATACTGCACCTTAAGAGTATTGTTGATTCGGAACTACAGGGAATACAGCGCTGCCTCTATTCTACACAATTTCAAGTTCACATTGCACACGCACTAGGGTTCTCGGTCTTTATTAGTCGTATCCTTGCAACGGATTTATAAGTCTCCCTATAACTTCGAATCACTCATGAAATCTTCTTGTCACATTCTAATTCCTATCTTGCCATTTCTGCAGCTGCCAATTCCGAAGAATAGACTCGACTGCTCTCGACTACTGTTCTGTACTCCTTGCAGCAATGCTTCTACTTCTCCTGTCCTGCCGAACACTTCCACTTTGCACGGACTCCACAGGAAACAACGTCTTCTATTGTCCAGAATACTTATTGGTCCGTTACCTAACAATGGATGTCCTCCTATTAATGAGGGCTTCTGTTGCGGGAATATATTTACCGACCCGTTGCCTAGCAGTGAGTATACACTTCACAATATAATCATATTTAATTAACTAATGTAATTAATAATGCCGTTGAGGCTGACATATAGAATATATAAAGAGAACCAGAAACTATTGTAGGCATCATAGCAGGATGTGGAAGTCTTTCGGTGACAGACTATAGAACGTCACAAGCAGATATTAATAAAAAATGACATTTAGACTGGGTTGATAGAAAGCTATTACCATTAGGCTCACAACAGTAAGACATCTGGCCCTGTTCTCCAAAACTCAGAAATTCAATTTAAATTGACAGTTTAAAACAGACCGCGTTGCTCAAGATGAGTCACGTTTGTCCTGCAAGACACAAATGATGATGGACCCATATACATGCGTTGTGTAACAGCCTTTTGAAGAAAAGTGAATAGAAAATTGCGAATAAATGTTTAACTGGTTAAGGCGATCTGGAAAGAGTGGCACCAAACTGGAGTTCAGACAGACGCAATTGTTAGAAACACAGAGAGATGTTGATTTTTGGGGAATTTCTAGATCACATGTGGCTACTAGGTTTAATTTTTTTTAATTCGCTTAGTGGGTGGTGGAGTCCAACTGGGTCCACTCGGCACGGCGGCCACTGATTGGCCTATTGTAGCCTGCCCCGGGTGATTACGATGATGGAGAATTTTGTGGAATGTAGATTGGTAAGGGAAACCGAAGTACTCGGAGAAAACCTACCACAGCGCCACTTTGTCCACCACAAATCCCACTTGACCAGACGCGGGATCGAACCCGGGCCTCCACGGTGGGAAGCCAGCTACTAACCGCTTGAGCTATGGCGCGGCCTTGGCTACTAGGTTAGGGCCGTGCTTGGCGCATGAAGCACTTATTAACCACAAGTGAGGTAATATTAAGGGCGATGGTGGTGTGCATATGATTTCCAAAATCTGCAGTAGAACGATGAATAAAGTGGCTTCTAAAATTTTTAGATACATGTTAATAGTAGTATTAGAAATGTCCAGATCATTCTGAGGCAGCAATGGAAAAATTGTATTGGAGGTAAAAGTGAAGTCATCCATGCGCTTAATAAGTTAAGCACTTTGCCATGAAGACATGGGGGAGTGGAGGTATAGCTCCGCCTTTCTTGACCCCTGACTGTTTATACCCTGGGAAATGGACCCCTGTACCCTTTCTATAAAGGGCTGGGTGGGCCCCAGAGCAGATCTGACGCTTTGGACAGAGAACGGTCTTGTACTGATGGGAATACAATACGGGCCGTCCAGCCCGTAGCCCGTCGCTGTACCGACTCAGCTATCTCGGCTCTCTTTATACAGTGCGTACAATCAAGTGCGCGCCGCGGCTGCAATTTGCCGTGAGTCATACCACCGCAGAACGGATGCAGTCGCGGGGAGTGTTGCAACTCCTCCCCGCGACTGCATCCGTTCTGCGGTGGTATGACTCACGGCAAATTGCAGCCGCGGCGCGCACTTGATTGTACGCACTGTATTAGAATGTGTAATTAATATTCTATTAGAAGACGTTCTGATCATTCACACTATTCGACATGAAGCAAAGCAACAGCAATGTCAAGTGCGTCCAGTTTGATTTAATTGCATAAAAACTTTTTCACGTGTTTCAGCTCGACACGTAAGGAAGTTCTTTACAGTTATAAAGGTCAGTTGTCCACAAATTCTACACCCATAGAACTGATTAATTACAGTACAACCCATATGTATATTTAAAATAATTAAAAATATTTTAAAACCATTTGGGACACACGGTAGCGTAGTTGGTTGCGGCACTATACTAAAAGCCGGAAGGTGGCGGGTTCAAATCCCGATGAGGTCATTGGATTTTTCAATTGATTTAATCGTTCCAGCCTCACTATGGCCCTGGGGTTCACTCAGCCTCTAACAGAAATGAGTACCACGAATTAGTTAAATAATTTTCCTGGGCAGTAAAGCGCGACCGGCGCGTAAGGCTGACAACCTCACCGAAACCTTCGAGCCGATTATCTAGAAAATGTGGGAGCCTCGACATCTCACACCCATATGGGCCTTTACGGCCCGTTACAGGGATAGCTTCACCTTTTTTAAACATTTTAATGCATTGATCGCTGTACCCTTTAACACCGAGGTGCTGAATAAATTTTATTTTTACTGTAATTGTGATTGTAAATTTAATGAACAAGCTCCACCGATTGGAGTATAATTGCTGGAAAACTGACCTCTACAAGTATAAAGCACTTCCTTACCTGTAGAGCATCTTCTGATGACAGTCTCTTAGGACCGAAATATATGAAAGTTTTATGCAATTAAATCAAAATTGTTGCACTCGATGATGGTGTTGTTTTGCTCAATGTAATTAAAAATGTTATGCCTAATATGTTCATCGAAGCTATTAGGAACAGCTAGGAGCATTCAGAATGCAAAGATGCAAAGGTTTGTTTGTGCTCTTGTACGCACTTCAGCTTCCCAATCCTGTTTCTTTCTTTCCGATAATTTTAAAGAAAGTTCAAATTACATTTACAAATAACGTATTCATTCATTCTTTCATCATGGCTGTACAGGCCTTTGTTGCGACCTTGCCTCTTCCTCAGTTTCCTAATCTTTTTTTTTCTTATACAGACGGTAGGATTCCTTGGACGATGATCAGCCCATCACAAGGCCACTACCTACACAGGACAACAAAAACAGAATAAACGGACACAGATATCCACGCGTTAAGTAGGATTCGAACCCACTATCCCAGCGTTCGAGCGATCGAAGACAGTTGATGCCTTAGACCGCGCGGCCATTTAGATCGGCCAAATAATTTGTTACGGTGACTAAATTAGTAAAGCTTATGATGTGTATTGCAATTACTTACTTTAAATTTTGGTTTCATGAAGGCACATCCATAACCACCGTATTGTCAGAAGATCATTGTCCTCTGTGAATTGTCTCCCTGTGTCATTGTAAATACGTACTTGCCAATGTTACGGACGCTGGGGGCAGAGGCTATACGGTGGTAACTATTTACTATATTACAAGGCATCATATTCAGAAAACAGGGAACTAGATTGATCAGCCGTCATAACTACATATCTCACCATATTTATCTTCGGAATTTCACCAAGTAAACTCTGATTCGCCGGTCACGGCAGCCGAGCGGTCTAAGGCGTGCACTGTCTTCGCTCGCTCGGAAGCCGGGATCATGGGTTCGAATCCCACTCAGGGCATGGATGTTTAGTTTGTGTGTATGCGTTTTTCTGTTTGTGTACAGGTAGAGGCCTTGCGACAAGCTGATCACTCGCCCAAGGAGTCCTACCGAATGTGTAAGATCTAGAAAAATCGAAGTGAACGGAGTTCATGGAGGTAGGCCTGGGCCCACTGGGGCTGTAGTGCCAAGGAAAAAAAAAACTCTGATTCTGCTGGTCACTTTCTGGGAATGTGGAGAGTATAGGATAGTAGAAGAGTAGATTCTCAAGTAGAGTATTTTCGTTTTTTTATTGCTAGCGGGGTGAGACTAATTCCCTTGTACTGAGGCCAACTCTGGCCTATTGTACCAGCCCCAGATGATAGGTGAGGGTGATTGTGGAGCAGTTGGTGGAATGAAGATTGGCAGGGGAAACCGAAGTACTCGGAGATAACCTGCCCCAGCGCCACTTTGTCCACCACAAACCTGACTTGACCAGACCCGGGATCGAACCCGGGCCCCCGCGGTGGGAAGTCAGCTACTAACCGCTTGAGTCATGGCGCGGGTCATTTTCGTTGCTAGGAGAATCAATGAGAAGTGCAACTGCAAATCTGACGCCAGAGCTATTTTAGAGTTTGGATCATGCGAGTCCAACTGTTATCGTGACATACTACTTCCCAGGCACATATCAACTCTGATGTAATAGCTACAAGCATTCTTATCCTCGTCACTAGATGAAGGTGAGAATATTCTTAGGAATGGAAGCCGAGATCCGTGAAGTGCGATAGAAACTCGTGCGTCCTTGTTTTGTTCGTTATCATAATTTGCGTTCGTTGCCGCTTCTGTGTCATTGCCTCTGAGAAGATGTATCGTTGCTTTAGAGTCTACAATTTTATCTAACACAATTCTATTATTTCCTAATATTGTATTTTTATTATACTAAGCAATATGCATGCTGACCAGTGACCGCGCGGTCTAAGTCATGAACTGTCTTCGCTCGCTCGAAGGCTGGAAGTGTGGGTTCGAATCCATCTTAAGGCATGGATGTCTGTGTATGTATTTATTCTGCGTTTGTGTTGTTCTATGTGTAGGTAAAGACCTTGCGATGGGCTTATCCCCCGTCCAAGGAGTCCTATCGACTCTGTATATGATCAAGGAACTAAAAGGGGGCCAAGGTCAAACAAAGGGCTGTAGAGTAATAATAATAATAGTAATAATAATAATAATAATAATAATAATAATAATAACCAATATGTATGCTATTCGAAAATATTTGTGTTATCAGAAATCAATTTCAGTATACTTCATACTTGTATTGGGGCACACGGTAGTGTAGTTGGTTGAGGCACTATGTTACAAGCCAGAAGGTCGCCTGTTCAGTTCCCGATGAGGTAATTGGATTCTTTTCAATTGACTTAATCCTTTCAGTCGCACTATGGTCCTGGGGTCAACTCAGTTTGACTTGGAAATGAGTACCAGGAATATTCTTGGAATATTCTTGGGGGTAAAGGGCGGCCCTCGCGTAGGGCTCACAACCTTGCCGCCATATATGAGCCGATTGTCTAGAAAACGTGGGAACATCAACATCTCAAAACCCTATGGGCCTCCACGGTCTGTTACTTTTTTACTCATAATTGTATTAAAATTTTCAAACTCTGTACTATCAGAACATTATATATTTTACTCTTAATATCCATAAAACCTAATATCCTAAAAATAAAACGTTGTTATCCAGTAGCATATAATTTAATTTTCCAGATTCTAAAGCTTAAGAACAGGAGAATAATAGATTATATTAGACAGTACTGGATAGAAAATATCGTCATATGTTTCTATGTATGTGTTCACTTTTACTATTTTTGAGCTTAGAAAGTCAGCCCTTGAATAACATTATGTAAGGAGCTAGAAAGTGAAGTTGAGCTCCCGGTAAACATCAGAGTAGAGCAGATTAACCAAGATAAGGAGAGTGAGGTGCACGGGGCCTCTAACATACATGGAACAGAAGAGAACTTCATTCAATATTTATATAGAAAACCGCTTGAGAAACCTAGCCGTAGTTGTCAGGATAATAATAAAAAAAAAGATCTTAAGTAAATATAATTTGAAAGAATGGGCTGGATTTAACCGGCTAGAGATATGGCTCAGTGGCGGGCTCTTGTGGACACAGTAATAAGACTTCTGGTCCCATAAAAGGTAAGGGACTATCTTGACCAGCTGAGCGACGATCACTTTGTCTGTAATGTATACCATACAGTGGAGATTAGAATCCTGGAGCAGCGTGTTTCAGTTTTGGCCGGGCTGTTGCATCATCCCACCAACTGCCTCGTGTTGCCTACCACAAGCATCTGAAGGCCAGACAGAGAAGCTCCGCCCGCTGGAGAGAGCTCGGCGTGACTCTGCGTGGCAGGAGAGAGATAAGCGGCAGTCCCTTCCGTTTCATATCTACCGACCCCTCTTCGTGGCCATGCAGCATCTCTCAATATATTACGGACTCTCCCTCTATTACTTTGCGCAATGTCTTCAGATTGCCCACACTCTTTATCTAACAGTTCGTTTTCCAAGCTGTTACCTTTTATTCTGCGATAATATTTGTGGGGTTAGCAGAAGGATACTTCTGACTGAGATCTACGAACTTATAGATCCGTAAGATGTCTCTGAAAGTCATTAGGCCCTACGCTTTTCTGCTTTGTACAGATTGCATTGAAATTCATATTTAGAGTTTACATAAAAATTCGTATATTCGAGAGAGCAAACCACGAAAACACATCATTTCTAGCGATCCTAACAGAGTGGCAGCTAGTTTGTCTTCTATAGAGCCATGGGAATGTTTTTAGAAGTGGACATACAAGGAAATACAAGAGAAAATGTTGCCACGATTTTGGTGCCTGTAGACGGGGTTTGGATTGGTAATCGGATTTATTGAACTCTTACAGCTCGTAATTACAAGTAAGGATTATGCTGCCACTGTTCTACTCACTTCATAAACCACTACGGGAAACACTAGGTCGTCTAATTCCACTACAGTCTTCACTAGCGGATGTTTCTCTTTCTCTGGGTTCTCGAACTGTCTCCGGCCTCAGTTACCAGCTTCTGAGAGTAACAGCTCACAACAGCTGAACTCCAGCAATTGTCTTAACTCATTTACTCCTCATTCACAGCCTGCAACTTCTAACTTGTACTGATTATAAAGGGGACACGCGGTAGCCTAGTTGTTAGAGGAACTATGCTACAAGCTGGAAGGTCGCGGGATCGAATCCCGATCAGGTGGATTTTTTCAATTTACTTAATACTTCCAGCCGCACTATGGCCCTTTGGTCGGCTCAGCCTCTAACAGAAATGAGTGCCAGGAATATTCTTGGGGGTAAAGGGGGCCGGCGCGTAAGGCTGACATCCTTACCGCCATCTATGAGCCGATTGTCTAGAAAATGTGGGAACCTTAACATCTCACAACCATATGGGCCTAAACGGCCTGTTACAGGGATACCTTTACTATTTTTACTGATGATAACATCACGGCACGGACTGCGTAGGAAACACCGTTCTTCTGTTGTAGTTCAGTTGTTGTTTAGCGGTAAGCTATGAAGAGTGGTCAGTTCAGATCAGGGCAGATATTCAACCCAGTGTCTGGAGGTATAACCGGGCCACCCTGTTCCTACGGGGTATACACGTAAATACGGGGAACTGGCCCTCCAGGTTGGGGGAGTCGGGACTCGGACCTATGAATGCGCTGGTAAGGACCAGCTGTAATTATAAACGACAGACCCATCCTCTCATCAGGGGGGATGTTGCATAAGGACTATAATCGCAAGGGTTCAGTTGGAAAATAAAAATTCTGATCGTTGTTCTCAAGGGTTTGTCGCCAAGACGAACTGATTGGCAGCAAACCGTCAGTTGTAAAGCAACTCAGACCCTTTGATTTTGACTATGTTTAGCGGTGGCATGACACATTCCATTGTTGCATCCGCAGCCATCGGCACGGACCGCGCCGAAAACATCCTTTGTTGTTTACTGGTCGCTGTCTAGTAACGACCGACAGTTGTGACTCCACAGTTCTTGCTTTGAGCGCGTATGCCACAATGCCATCAAACTTGCCAATTCACTTTTGGTTGGTGTGTGACAACTAGAGTTCTATCGGCGCCTGTCAGCAGAAATACAATTTGTTACAGTACATGAGGAAAATGAATCTCAGTGACAGGAACGATAGCTTGTAGTCTATGTGAAGTGGTAACAATTGTGACCAAAGAGAATTAGTAGAAGTTACCATATAAAATGTGGTGAATATGGTGTTACAACACTCAAGTGATTTGTATAAAAGAAACGCGGCATACTTACCAGTGGAGAATGTTACTGTCAGTTTTCCGGCGGCCTGCATAAGGGCCGAATCGTCACAGCAGTAAAGCCACTCGGCCGATCGGATTGGCGTAGCGAGAAGTTCTAGATTCGCATTCGTGTTGCTCGGTTCGAATCTCGTCCGCGGCATTTGAGTGAGGATTTTAGCAGTATTCGTTAATCCGACCAGGTGAATGTTCGGATAGTACCGCTGTTAGACCACGCTTCTTTCCAAATCCTTTCCTGTTCATCGCTCATCCATCGTCCTACCGCAGCTTACGTGCACTGTCCTTCACTAAAGAATCTATTTTTGGAGAAATCGGGTTCCTATTTGAGTCCAAAAAATCGTACATAACTTAAGTACGAATTAATAGCGTCTTATTGTTATGGCATATAGTCCCGTCGCTAGGCAATGAATCTGTAAAAAGCGGCCGTTGTTATGCAATGACACTCTAAACACGCCTCTACAACACTAGGACTGTGTTTTCTAGGTTGTCCGTGTCGAGGAGTTATCTTGAAGACAGATGGAGCTATAGTTTAGTTGCGGGAAGTAAAGTGAAGTGAAGTAGTTGGTTCGTGAGTAAGAGAGTTCAGTTGAGGGTTAGCAGTTCAGTCGAGCTCTGCAAATGAGGCTGAGAAAATAGAGTTCAGTTGTANTAAAGTGAAGTGAAGTAGTTGGTTCGTGAGTAAGAGAGTTCAGTTGTGGGATATTTGCCGGACAGCAAGAACGTGAGAGCAGGAATCTGAAGAATCTCCATTGTTGGAGCTGTTGGTAGGGAACGGCTGTTGAAGACACAGGAGGCTGGAAAGCACTTAGCGGATGCTGTGGTGATTTGTAAAGTGTAGTTCCGAGTGGTGTATACAAGTGGTCAATAAACCCAATATCCAGTCCATTCCCCTTCTATAGCCCCACCCCCGAAATAACGTGACAATATAATTCACAGAACAAAATGGAACAATTTGATTAAGAACGTGTAGATTTGAAAGCAGTGTTAATAGAAGTCTCTGTACCAGTTGTAATTAGGAAGATCATTAATTCGTGATTTACAGGAACCATAAGTTTAAATACTCATTAATTTTTACTGATTTTGTATGCACCGAATTCGTAAGAAAAATCCACCAACTGTAGGAATTAAAAACTGATAAATAATAATTAGCGTACATCAAAAATTTGCGCACGTCTGAATCGGGACATGCGCAGTAAGACTGTTGCTTAGGAGCCGATGTTACAGCATATTGCAAATCTCATCATCTTGGATCAATTAGGAACCCCAATTCTCCGAATGTAGTGGTTTTTGAAGAATAGGCCTATTCCACATCGGGTCTACCGATGAAAGAAGATAATGAAGTTTTGATGATAATTCTTTAATATCTCCAAAATCTTGAAGCAGGAAGATTAAGGTGGAGCTCTGAGATTGCCAGTGGGTATAGCAGCAAGGGGTGTGTGAGAGGTGGGGATTATTAGGAAGGGAAAAATACGTGCACCACCTGGCGCGTAGCAAACAGGGTAGTAATTAAATACTTGGATGGCTTCACAGCAAGCAGTTTGCTATTAGCCATTCGCTCTCCCTTAACATACGGTCTGTCAGCAATGATATTATGAAGATTGTTACATTTGTTAACATACGGTCTGTCAGCAATGATATTGTGAATATTGTTAACATACGGCCTGTCAGCAATGATATTGTGAATATTGTTAACATACGGCCTGTCAGCAATGATATTGTGAATATTGTTACATTTAATAGTGTTCAACATTTTTCGCATGTTTGGACTAGCGCAGAATTGTCGCCAACCGCGGGATTCTTCGTTTTATCGTCTATTCGTAATATAAAGAATTGGAATTGACGTGTTCTGTAATGTTTCTACACAGCCGGGACACCTTTATGATGTAATTAGCCATTTAATTCATTAAACATGTGCGTATATTTCCGGTAGTTGGAACGAGTTCGCGTGAACTCCGATGGAGGCGCCACTTGACTGTATTAAGCGAACTTCTTACAAGGGATACACGCGAAACAAATAGGTAACCACAAACAACATATACGAAAGTGTATTTCAGCAACAAAGAATGACGAGACCACTTTGGACTCTTAGGCGTAAATGGGAGAATAATATTAAATTGTATTTTAAATATTTCATAAGGTTGTGAGTGTGCGGGCTAAATTAATCTGGTCGAGGACAAGGATCAGTGATAGGCTCTTGGGAAGGCAGTAAGGATTCCGAGATCTGCCATTATTTGTCCCCATAGTTTGTATTGTAGGATATATTTAGGTATTCTGTCTTCTTCCTTTCTTTTCGTGTGGTCACATCAATTATTCCTATATTCATCAAATTTCCATGTAAATTGTGTATATTTTTCGATTCTCGGAGCTACCATATTTTCTGATAAGTGGTAGGTCTGGATCGGAGTTCACTCAGCCTCATGAGGGTAATTGAGGAGCTATTTCAAGTTAATAGGGGCTCCGGTCAGGAAAACCGAGATTAGCGGCCGTTGGGATTCGTTGCTCTGACCACGCGACACCCTCTATCCACTAAAGTTGACATTAACTTCGCCGACAAACGGCAGTCACTCGGTCTGTATAGTTCGTTTGCGGACTCAAGCCACGGAGTTTGTTTGTTTCTTTTTGTTGCTTAATTATCTGTTCTCTCCAACTTTGCTACAACTACCGACCTCAGATATCCCATTTCTGCCGTCCGAAGCCGTTGCTGCAGTCTGTTTCACTGCCCTACATGCCACTGATGACTATTGTCGCCATATAAAACGTCAGTTACGCATCTGTCCGCGTCTGTATGGGTCGATAATCGGATTTCTTGAACACTTATAACTCATAACTACAGGTATCTATAACAGTGTCACAGATCTAAACACTATACAAGTCACTGTAATGTAGCACAAATAAAGTCTGCTATGTCTTCATCACCCTTTGCTAGGCAACAGTTCCCAACAACAGACATTTTTCTGCTCTCGTGCTTACGTCTTTGCCAGCTGGCTACCATCACACAACTAACTCATGCCAAGGACATGTATATAGGTCGTTACCTAACAAAGGCCGTTCTTTCTGGCTCCACTATTCCGCCTTTCAGGTGTCATGTCGCAATATCATAGTACAGACCATGTTTCACAACATTATTAGAAGCATCTTCATAGGACTTATTGTCTAATCTTATATGCTGACTTTATCCTGAGTTCTGGTGCCTTGATATCTACACGCAGGCTCGCTCAGTTCCTCTCTCCCTCTATTTATGTCCTTACTGACTTCCAGTAGAGTTACTTTGCTCCTCTGCACGGTGTTTCTGTTTACAGACCGGCAAGTAATGTGTTATGTTCACTCGTAGTCCTTTCCGTATTGATTGCACTTCCTGTAGTGAAGTGGAACAACAGTGCTAATTAAGCTTTTCCTTTTTCCATGTTTCAGCACAATATTTATCTACATTGGCTTTGCTATAGGCCTAAGTTATGTCGAAATTCATTTTGTTTATTGGTAACAATATTTCTAGGTCAACCAAATTCAATGACAGTACAATAAAAATATTCTCTCCTGAGTTGCATGCATTTTTAAGACCATAAATAGGTAATGAGAGTTATCATTTCACTACATTTTTGCCTCCCAAATCTGACCAATTTGGAATATGTGATAAGTAGTTAATCCACGCTCTTAGTTGCAAATAATATCACCTGCATAATATTATGTGAAGTTCCCTATATTGCTGATGAAAGTGGCATCCCTAGATAATTACTAGTCGGGTTTGCAATTCTAAGTTTCCTCCACTGTAGTTATAACTTGGGGATTCGCTGAAGCACAAATACATGACATAACAAAATTAATCAACCATACATTTCTCTTCGATTAATTGAAAATCTTAACAAGAGCAGGGATACTTAGTGTGTGTCAATTGTATCACTGTCATGTGATCTTACGCCAGATGTGTGATTTAGAAGTCTGAAAAATTAGGCTTCCTGAAATACTATGTATGTATGTACGTACTTCGAAGAGGCCGGTCACGGTAGCCTAGAGGTCTAAGGTATGTACTGTCTTCTCTCGCTTGGAAACCGGGATCGTGGGTTTGAATCCCATTCAGGGCGTGGATGTTTAATTTGTGTGTGCGTTTTTCTGTGTTTGTGTAGAGGTAGAGGCCTTGCGACGAGCTGATCACCCGCCCAAGGGGTCCTACCGAATGTGAAAGATCAAGAAAAACCGAAGTGAACGGAGAAGTTCATGGAGGTAGGCCTAGGCCCACTGGGGCTGTAGTGCCAAGGAAAATATATATATATATACATATATACTTCGAAGATTCCAGTAGAATGGAGTACAATATTTAGAGTAGGCCTATAGCATTTTTGACCCATTAATCAGAACAACTTCCAAGGACACTGTAACTGTGTCTGTCCGTTGCCTTATCCTGCTATGAGCTGTCAGCTCTGTATACGGCATTTCCGTATAAAATATGACATTTATAACACACGTTCAAAGTAGAACTACAAAATATAAATTTTTTAATCAATTTGTAAATTAATTCTTATACCCTGAAGATGGAGACAATACGTTCCTCCAAAACGTCCGTTAACAAAATATCTACACGGCGCCACATCCCAGAATACGGCATTCTTCAACCAACTTCCCGTTTAACTCGCTGAATAACGAGTCAAAAATATATCTGGAGTTATAAAATTTGATGAGAAGAATATTTCATGTGATTTCTATTGAGAATTTTACNACTGTCTTCTCTCGCTTGGAAACCGGGATCGTGGGTTTGAATCCCATTCAGGGCGTGGATGTTTAATTTGTGTGTGCGTTTTTCTGTGTTTGTGTAGAGGTAGAGGCCTTGCGACGAGCTGATCACCCGCCCAAGGGGTCCTACCGAATGTGAAAGATCAAGAAAAACCGAAGTGAACGGAGAAGTTCATGGAGGTAGGCCTAGGCCCACTGGGGCTGTAGTGCCAAGGAAAATATATATATATATACATATATACTTCGAAGATTCCAGTAGAATGGAGTACAATATTTAGAGTAGGCCTATAGCATTTTTGACCCATTAATCAGAACAACTTCCAAGGACACTGTAACTGTGTCTGTCCGTTGCCTTATCCTGCTATGAGCTGTCAGCTCTGTATACGGCATTTCCGTATAAAATATGACATTTATAACACACGTTCAAAGTAGAACTACAAAATATAAATTTTTTAATCAATTTGTTAATTAATTCTTATACCCTGAAGATGGAGACAATACGTTCCTCCAAAACGTCCGTTAACAAAATATCTACACGGCGCCACATCCCAGAATACGGCATTCTTCAACCAACTTCCCGTTTAACTCGCTGAATAACGAGTCAAAAATATATCTGGAGTTATAAAATTTGATGAGAAGAATATTTCATGTGATTTCTATTGAGAATTTTACTCTGTTTCTTAATTCCAATAGAACGCTCAGTATAAATCCCCTAATAAGAGAAATACATGGACACATGAGACTAACATGAATATTGACATGTTAAAATGTTTATGGAAGTTGCCGTATGTTCTTAGTTTAATGAAGATTAGGAAAGGCGAAAAGTGTATCAATTATGACCGTCCTGGTACTGAGCAATTATGTATTTCTTTACTGTGGTAGATTATATTGCAAGTCGTCATGATATTTAATGTAATCTGTGTGATTTTAGGAAACCGTACAATATTACACATAAAAGCTCCTTATCAATTAAAAATCTAGAAAATCATTAGACTATTCTGTACGGAGCGGTGACAAGCTGTGGGTCTCCATACAGAAGCGGCGAAATACAGATTTGTCCCCTGGGATACGCCTATTAACTTCTTTATTATGAATAGAATGGCTTTTGTCCAGTTGTAATTTCTTGCACATAATGTAGAAACGGCTACAAGGACATGACAACAGATTAATTGAAGAAATAAGAAACCCTCCCAAAGTTGTACGGAGACTGAAGAGACAGTGGCCATCCGACCTTCCGAAAAGACAAAATTAGTTTAAACAATAAATTCTAGCATCAATTGTGTTTAAGGGCATCGACGCTGGTTGATTCTCTACTCACGTTCCTACTTTTAACCAATTTACTTATTGCTCCTTACTGTAGTGAGTAGATTGTAAATTCGCAGAGAAATAAAAAAAAATGTAGAAAGCTTTACAAAAATACATCTTAAAAATTAAATTGACGGATATTCTAGTTTCAAGGTTCCAAGTAGTTAGGCTGCATATATTTCTTTTACGAAGGCGACGACCGAAGAATCGGAGTTCTAGTCCAGGCAGGACAAGAGATATGTCTCCGTACCTTCCAGACCGTGCATTGTTTGGATGGTTACATGGTGCGCGTTTTTGTTTTCATTTGAGTTGTACTTTCTAGTTGTTGTTTATTTGTTTGTTTTGAATTCTATTACTTTTTCTTTATGGAATATTTTCCGTTTATATAATTTAATTGTGTTTGTTTAATTGGCCCACCCAGACTCCTATACATTGGGTCCCGAGAACTCTTTCATGGGGTTAGAGCGGCCGGGGCGTGAAGCTGCCAGCTCACCTCCATCTGTTGCTCAGACTAGAAATGTATAAAGCTACACCTCCACTCCCACATACATTTCACGTCTCTGTGCTTTTTTAAGTAAACACAGGGACAACTTCACATTTTGCTGTTCCTTAAAACTGTGATTGAGTAAGTCAAGTGGAATGAAGCCTACACTCGGTTTACTGCGTCAGAATATCTTGTGCGTGTGAAATATTAATAATGCGATATATACGTATAGCATATACGTGCAGGCCTGTATACTAGTACAGTGACATGAGGCTTGCTATTCTCAATTTCAGTAAGTTGTTTGAATTCGTTATTCACGATCATGTTTTGCATTATGCTAAACTTAATCCAAACCAACTTGGCTTCACCCAATTTGAATCTGCAGTTACAAGTTTGGCAGCGTCTCTTTGACTTCATGACTCCTGTCGTCCGCGCTTAGCGTCAAGCTGATGCTGTATACTTCGTTCCTCCAAATGCATTTGACCTTGTCCTTCATAACGTGCTCTTACTTAAGTTAAGTTCCTTTGGATCCTCCGATGCTTACGTTAGCTCATTTCGTAGTTACTCAAGCGGCAATCTCGGGTCCTCTTTTCTGGTAATTTCTCCCTAGCTTTTCAAGTAACTTCCGGTGTGCTGCAAGGCTCAGTCCTTGTGCCTTTTCTTTTCAACGTATTCCTCAATGACCTATGCAACTCTGTTAACCACTGTAAATTTTTAATCTTTGCCGATGATCTCAAAATTTTCCGCATCAGTAACTCACCACATGATTGTCTCTTACTTCAATCTGACATTATTTCCGTAAATGACTGGTGCACTGCTAACTCCATGAGAATTAATATTACTAAAATGCGTGTTCTGTCACACTCCAGAAAGACAAATGTTCTGAGTTACGAGTATCAACTTTGTCATGTTGCCAGTAAACGCACTAGCAATATTAAGGGCCTAGGCGTTTTCTTTGATTCCAAATTATATTTTCACCATCATATTGGTTTCATATTTTCTGAATGCATACAGATATTACGCCTTATCTCCTCCAATACTGTACCTTACCTCAGGCGGCTCAAGTTGGAATATATCTCAGTAGTTTGGAATTCTGTCACGTCTGTCGATGCCAATAAGCGTGAGAGCACCCAGCAGAGGTCTGCGTCCCCGTCCCTCCTCCCATGTTGCTTATACTTACACTCTTGCCATAGAGAAATTAAGTCTATAATCTTTACATAAACGCAAACATCACCTTGATACATTTTTTTTTTCAGGTCTATCGTGACCTTAAATTCTGCGCTTCGCTTTTGGATAATGTTAGCCTTCGTATTCCTCCCAGCAACCTTAGGAATTTCCCAGTGTTTGGTGTTAGTCACTAATAAACACTGTCCTTCTGCTCGGTGCGCCTGTGTTGCCATTTTGTAATTTTCTACCTAAAATTATTAATAATATTTAAGGATCTAGTTCATAATCATAGTGTTTCTATGTTATGTAGTTCTTATTCATTACTTTCCTTACGTATTTTTCTTCATCTCTGTGTTTGTTCACTTGTTTATTAATGTGTTCTCTTTCTCCAATGCTTTCTTGTAATTTGTCAGTTAGCTGTTGTCAAGCACTTCAGTAAAGTAAAAAAAGTAAAAGTAAAGCTATCTCTGTACCAGGCCGTGGAGGCCCATAGGGTTGTGAGACGTTGAGGGTCCCACATTATCTAGACAATCGGCTCACAGATGGCGGTAAGGTTGTCAGCCTTACGCGCCGGCCGCGCTTTACTCCCCAGGAAAATTATTTAATAAATTCCTGGTACTCATTTCTGCTAGAGGCTGAGTCGACCCCAGGGCCATAGTGCGGCTGGAAGGATTAGGTTAATTGAAAAAAAAATCCAATGACCTCATCGGGACTTGAACCCGCGACCTTCCGGGTTGTAGCATAGTGCCTCAACCAACTACGCTACCAACTTCAGTAGATGAACTAATTGTTATCGTTACTTTCACATTACGTGTTATACTATACATTTTATCCTTGTAAATGCATATGTTTTGCTTTCTCGCCTATAAATTATTAAAACAAAAAAAAAAAAAACTCCGTGGCCTGCAGCCCGCAAGCGAACTTTACCGACCTAGCTACCGCCGCTTGTCGGTGAAGTTAGTGCCAACTTCAGCGGATAGAGGGTGTCACGTAGTCAGCGCAACGGATCCCCACGGCCATTAATCTCAATTTTATTATTATTATCATCATCATTATCATCACTTTGATTTATTTTATTATTACTACTTTATCGTCATAATTACTCAGATATTAAAATTGCCTGGTTTTGTAATTTCTGTGTGTGTGCGTGTGTGCGTGCGCGCGCGCGTTTCTTTCACTCATGCTCACTTTGTAATTTGTCCTTGAGTTGTTGATTTAGCACGCAAATGAACAGGAATTGAGCTGAATTATTCCTACTGTTACTACTACTACTACTACTACTACTACTACTACTACTACTACTACCACCACTACTTCCGCTGCTGCTATTTTCGTAATCGGTCTATTACATTTATATTATCCTGCCCTTTAGAATACCCAGTTATTTTAGTTTTCAGTAATGTGATTTAACATGTCTTGATATTGCAGTTAAAGAATAAATTATAAGTTAATTTATTTGCAAAGAGTTCGAGAACATAGGGATTTAGGTTTCCTCAGAACTCAGTTATCAGCTGCTAAGGTTTGTGACTATTGATTATAAATTATATAAATGGAATACGATTTTATGTAAGTAGCTCCTAAACACAAACCCTCGATCAGAGCCTGTTTTCTTCCATGAATTTTTATATCTAAATTAATGTTGAAAACTGAACAGTAGAAAGGGAGTTTCATTTTTTTGTGTATCTATAGTCGTACTTCGACATTGAGTCCCTAAACATATGACTCCAAAGGCAAAAAAGTTAAGTTTGAAAATTTACGAGACAAGTCCAAAATGTTTACTTTTCAAATGTATGGTCAAACATTCCTTGTGTTTTATTTGAGAAGTAATATTTTTTAGTATGACAGACAAAGAGGTTCCTTCTCTTTTGTTACCAGAATGCTTTTTAGACTACCCAAAACACAATAGACAACGGGAATTTGTGAACTATTGTCAATTTATGACGTTCCCTCCCTAGGCATAGTCTCTTCCTTATCTTGTACCCACACCTAACAACATAACTGTATAAAGCAAAACTGTACCACCACGACAGAGCAGGGCAAGAGCCTAGCAGAAGCGGGGACAGATTGAGCCGCCTGTTTCTCATGTTTCCTTGCCTGGTTTATTCTTCGGCGCTGAAGATGGAGGCAACATGTCCCTTCGAAACGGCGGGATCTAGCCGAGGTACACAATGTTACAATCAGCAGACCGTCCTCTTCATAGTGACCTTTGTGAGAACCTCAAATGCAGGGAGAGTAATATATGTTGGTTAAAGAGGTTCTGTATGGGTGTGAAACTTGGTTTCTGACATTAAGAGAGGAACGTAGACTGAGGGTTTTTTGAGAACAGGGTGTTGAGAATATTTGGACGGAAGAGAGATGAAGTGACAGGAGGTTGGAGAAAACTGCATAACGAGGAGCTTCATAACTTGTACTATTCTCCAAGTATAATTACAATGATCAAGTCAAGGAGGTTGAGGTGGGCAGGGCATGTAGCACGAAGGGGGGAGGCGTTGAATGCATGTAGGATATTTGTGGGAAAGCCAGAATGAAAGAGACTACTGGGAGGACCAAAGCGTAGGTGGGTGGACAATATTAAAATGAATCTCAGGATGGGATGGTATGGAGTTGATAGTTCTGGCTCAGGATAGGGACCAGTGGAGGGCTCTTGTGAACACGAGAATGAACCTTCCGGTTCCATAAAATGCTGGGAAATTCTTGAGTAGCTGCACATTTGGCTTCTGCTCAAGAAGGGCTCAGCTCCATGAGTAACTAAGTAAGGTAAGAGGGATGGGCATGCTTCTGAAGGTCTTTGCACTTCGTTTCACTGTTGCTTGAAACATCGCAATTCAGACCGAATGGGCATAACAGACGTGTGGTTATTTCTGGGCGCAATGAATACCGATGTCAGAGCGTCGTGTTATTTGGGTGATCAAATCAAAGAACATGAGATAGACGAGGCATGTAACACGTATAGGAAAAATGCATTCAGATCTGCTTATGAACCCCTGAGGGAAGAAAGCAGTTTCGAGACCTACGAGTAGATAGCAGGGTAATATTAGAATGATGTTTAAAAAAAAGACTTGAAAGGGGTAAACTGGATTGATTAGGCTTAGGGATGGAACTAATGTAAGGCTTCTGTGAAGCTTCGTGTTCTAGAAAGTGTGAAGAGGAATTTCTTGACTAGCCCAACGACAAGCTATGCGCGGGATTTGACTAGGAATGCGGGGCCTTGTTCGACGTTACGTGACGCTGTCTACAACAGAAATGAATACCAGGAATCATCCTGGGAGGGGAGGGGGTAAAGGGCGACCGAAGCGTAAGGCTGACAACCTTACCGCCATCTGTGAACCAATTGTCTAGAAAATGTGGGATCCTCGGCGCCTCACAACCCTATGGGCCCTCACGACCTATTACAGGGATAGCTTTACCCTGCAAACGTAGTTGATGGTTACTTTTGACCCAATAAAACAAAACTGCCGAGCAAGTTGCCTGAAACGGGATTCTTTCTGAGTCCAATTGGGGAGGTATCCATTTCGAATTTCTGCTGGGACGCAGACAACAATTTTCCCACAGTCCACAAGGGAAGTGTCGAGACACTAATTGCTCGCGTCACCGCTAAGTAAACTACAAATATGTAGTGTATAAGTGTAGATCAAATTTATTGAAATTATGAATTAGTCGGGACCGCCTCTGTGGTCTAGTGGTCAGAGTGCCTGGCTACAGACCCAGAGGTCCCAGGTTAGATTTCCGACGCTACCAAATTTTCTGGGAAGTAGTGGGTCTGGAGCGTGGTTCATTCAGCCTCGTGAGGATAATTGAGGAGTTGTTTCAAGGAAATATCGGCTCCGGTCTAGAAAACCGAGATAACGGCCTTAGGGATCTGTTGCCCTGACCACGTGACACCGTCTATCCGCTAAAGTTGACACTATTTTTTTTATTGCTAGGGGGTGGGACTAAGTCCCTTGTACTGCCGCCACATCTGGCCAATTGTACCAGCCCCAGATGATAGGTAACGGTGATTGTGGAGAAGTTGGTGGAATAAAGATTGGCAGGGGAAACCGAGGTACTCGGTGAAAACCTGCCCGAGTTCCACTTTGTCCACCACAAATCCCACTTGACCAGACCGGGGATCGAACCCGGGCAACCGCGGTGGGAAGCCAGCGACTAACCCCTTGAGCTATGGCGCGGCCCAAAGTTGACACTGACTTCGCCGACAAGCTGCGGTCTCTCTGTCGGTATAGTTCGCTTGTGGACTACATGCCACAGAGTTCGTTTTTATTTGATGAATTAATCGGTGTTTCTTCTCGCTCGCAGTGCACAAATTTCGTGTGTCAATTGCGAAGTTTGACATCGTTTCGAAGCGCATTAAAGAAGCTTCTAGGAGATAATGTGAATAGTTCTTATGGGACTACATGCAGTTACAAACACAAAGCAAGATCGCACAGAAATGTGTGGTGTAAGAAATATGCAATTGCAGGCAGTAGAAGAGAGTAGAGTTCAGTGAAAACCCGGACGTAGGGCTGGTAGACTATTTTAGCAAATAAATTATGAAGACAGTTAAAAGGTATTCATAACTTTATCTAAATGTATTCCGGTGTCAGTCAGAATGTGTTCGTAGCAGAACAGAAGGAAGAACACAGCACCGAAATACCCAGAAGACGGGAGCATGTAACAGTGGTCGTGATATCGTAACGATGTACGTTGCACCTTGCTAACGAGACATCCGCCACAATTAAAATCACTTAACTTCATGTCAAGATTATGCAGAAGCACGAAAGTGTGTGTCTTGCCTAAGCCAAAACCGCCTTCCTCTTCCCTCTAAAACCTAAAACCGCAAACACGTTTAATTCTAACGTAATTTTTGGTAATTTAATATGCTAATTATATAGTGATATTTTTTTCTTTAATTTTGCGAGCTAATTTAATTAAAGTACCGTAATTAAAAAGTTAAATGTCAGTTATAATTGGGGTTATGTAGAATAAGAACCCTAGCAGCTGTAGCTTTCTCTTTCAAGACCGGCCTATTATATTCCGTAGAGTGGGGGAATGTTTTATAGACGGACACTCGATAAGGGAGGGATGTAGTGGAGGGGATATACCTGTGGTTGTTACATGTAATAGGTACAGCAAGCCTCCATTATTCTACAAGTCAGGAAGGCGTTAATTACCGCCAGTGACTTTACTGCACAAGTACATGAACTCCTTAATAAAGTGAGATACGGCAGTGGCTGCAGGGACACGTGGGGCTAGAGGCGGTTTGAATGTGTGTGGAAAAGATAACCACATTCATGTACGTACTTTCTTCTTAAGAATCAGGTTCATGTAGATCACTGGAACTTGTTTCGCACGTGGTTTCAGAATCGTTGACTGCTCTCTAAATGTTGGGGGGCGTGAAGAGGGCCCTGAAAGCTCGTGTGGTATTTCAGTTTGCACCCGTGATCGTCTTTGACAGAATGAAACTGAACGACTGTATAGGTCGCAAGAAGCCACCACCACGCTCGGTGATAATTACTATTATTACTAATATATCCATTTCAATTCTGTGGTTCTCTTCCAAAGAAATATAAGATATTAACTAAAATGCATGATTTAGAGATGTAAAAATTTATCTTTGTTTTACAGAAAAAATATATGTCTCGACGGAAATTAACAGAAAGTATGCAGACATAGACCATAAATCTCCTGCAAATCGAATAATATTGTAACGTTTATAGCTATGGTACAATAGGCCAGAAGTGGCCGCAGTACAAGGGACATAGTTCCACCCTACTAGCATTAATAAATAATAACGTTCATAACTAGGCAACGGCGCTATAAACACCTCAATAGGACAAATGTTTATAGCTCGTTGCTAGGCAATAATCAGCGCGCAAATGGACTAGCGAGATACCTATCACGTGACTCGTCTTCAATGTCGTCCGCACTATGCCCAGTGCTAAGCAACATAATTGTAAACACGTCTAAAATAATAGCTATTTTCTATGG
>NW_019718619.1:3335894-3372713 GCF_002891405.2 Cryptotermes secundus | reverse complement strand
TATTTGATACTGTTTTCCGTCATCTTAACCATACCTTGCAGCTTCTAGGCTTGCATAACTGTTCGGCGTTATCAAGAAAGCCGCAGTTCCATATAAGATTGTGAAGCATCTGGTAAAAGTGCTTGATGTTATTTGTCATCTTAATGGTCACAAGAACCTTCAGCTTCCATAAAATGCTGAGAAATTCTTGAGTAGCTGCAGAATTGGCGGCTCCTCCAGAAGGACTCAGCTCCATGAGTAAGTAAGTAATGGTCACTGCTATTAGCTACCCTTTCACTATATAATATTACGGGAAATACAAAAGGTCGTAAAATGAGACAAGTTGTAGAATAATATGAGTTCATTTCAGTTGAACTTTAATTTATCTCTTCCTGCAAGTCTAGATGCACGGTACTGAAATGTCGCATTTGTTGTGTTCAGAACTTGCTCACAGGACTAAGTTCCCCGCCTTCTGAATCATATTATTGCTCTGTTTACTCTGATGTAGCGATTTGTTGTTTACTGGATACTCCTTACTACCAACGCCCCGCTCTTCAGTTAGCGCTCTGAAAATAGCAAATGGAGTACCGCGTGGTCCACACTGGAGGCCTTTCTCTGCTCTGTTCCATAGCACAGTAGTCTCCTATTCCGCGTCTCTCCACACGAGTGGGTGAGGTAAATTAAAATTCCAGAGAGAACACCATTACCACTCAAAAGGGAGAGGAAAGAAAAGTTGTCTTCTCTCTCTCTTTCCTTTGTCTCTATTTTCATCCTCTTCTATTTACAACCCTTAGAGTTTGTATTTTAACTATGTGTGGTATGTAACCTCCACCTTTCGAACAAAGACGAGTCCTTGAGTTAAGGAAGTGCAATCGATTTTAAGTAAACATGGGCACAACATTAGGGCTTCAGAGAAAAGATATAAAATACAAAAGAATGAACCGATTTTATTACGCAATATTTTATTAAAGGAAAGTAATACAAAACTCCAGCCAAGTCACAAGTATTCTACTCACAATCAACTTTTATTTCCTGTCTTACAAGTGTTCAATGTGGCCACCACCTGCAGAACAGGTAACATCAATGCGATAAGAGAATTCCTCCCAGGCGCGTATCAGCATATCACGATGCACTGAGTTGATCGCTGTTGTTATTCGATGTTTAAGGTCATCGAGGTTAGTGCGTAGCGGTGTCTGTGGATCTCGCAGGCCAAGCACAAAGAGCAAGGTTTTCGGCCCCCTTCCGACCAATCCATTGCTGGGGCACTTTTTCATTTAAAAAAGCTCGGACCATCAGGTGCCAATTGGGCGGTGCTCCATCTTGTTGAAAAATGAAGTCATGCGAATCTGCTTGCAGTGAAGTGAAGAGCCAGTTTTGGAGCATATCGAGATAGGGTTGTCCTGTAACGGTGTTTCCTCCAAAGAAAAAGGGACCATAAAGCTTATCCTGAGACAGCACAAATGACGTTCACCTTAGGGAAATCTCTTTCGTGCTCAACTGTTTCATGTGGGTGCTCTGTTCCCCAAATACGCACATTGTGAAGATTGACTGTGCCGCTCAAGTGAAAAGTCGCTTCATCACTAAAAATTAAACGTGACATGAAGGTTTCGTCTTCCATCATCTCCAGCATCGAATCGCAAAATTCCATCCGCTTCCTTTTGTCGTCATTGGTAAGTGCCTGAACGAGCTGCAGTCTGTATGGTTTCAAATGTAGACGTACTGTTAGCACACGCCAGACAGTGGATTGAGGGATCGCAAGCTCACGGCTAGCTCGATCTGTTGACTTCCGCGGGCTCCTCTCAAACGCAGCACGGATTCTCGCCTCTTGTTCCTCCGAGACTCGTGGTCGTCCTGGACTTCTTCCTTTACACAGACACCCACTCTCTTGAAACTGTCGAAACCACCGTCGAATGTTCTTAGGACAGGGCGGATTACTGCCGAATCGCCTTCGAAAAGCTCGCTGCACCGTGACAACCGAATTTGTTTTCGCGAACTCGAGAACCCAGAACGCCTTTTGCTGAGGACTCGCCATTCCAAGGGTAAACGAACAACTGAACGTTACCGGAAGAACGATGCGACTTCAGCGCCCTTGTGGCAGCCATTCACAACTTAGATAACTTCTCTTTCAAATGGTCACTGACTCATTCCATGACGATGCTTGCGAACTGAAGCAATGCGTCATGAAATCGGTTCATTCTTTTTGAATAACCCTGTATATCCTAATGCTGTAGTCTGAGAATTCTTATATCACATTCTTCTTTCTACTGGTTTCGTGAAACGCTGAGATATCTGTATGCATGCTTTAGGAAGTTAAGTCTGTTAGCACCTGCTCACACTGCTTCCTCGCTCGCGGATTTTCTTCTTTTAAACGTCGGTTAACACAACATCTACACGGCGCCTCATCCCATAAGACTGCTTTCTTCATAGTCACCGCCGTGAAAACCTCAAATCTTACAAGACGTTTCTTGCTGTAATTACTAATCTTTGTCACTCGATATGTGGGTTCTACAGAAGTACTTGGCTGTTACACTCAGTGAAGTGAGTTCAGTAAACATTTCGGCCATCTTGTTCGAGAATGTTATAATAGTTTATGATCCCTGTTGAAATTATTTCTTTTTTATAGACTCCGTTATTATGTCGGTAATATTATCGCTAATTTCACTTAGCAGATCATATCTGATATGCTTGTAAATCACATTTCAGGCAGCTAAAGTGCGTAATTTCTTATTGCCTAATTATTGATAACATCTCATCAGATTGCTTCCCCTCAAGTTTACAAGCCCAATTTTAGAAGAAGAAAAAAAAAAGTAAATATAGTATAGAACAACAGAATCGTGGCTGTTGTTTGGCTGCTGAAGGGGGAAAAGGGAAGTTCTGTGATTATCAAAGGCTGTGACTCCGCCCGCTAGACCGACGAGTCCGGTCTGTGGCCCGCCTCTCGTACTCGCAGCTGGCGGCATACTGAGCGTCTACTTGCCGATAAACCATGGTTTCCCGTCCCGAACGCAAGGCACGCCATGCGAGTTAAAGTGGGGAAACCATTTTGTCTTTCTTTTACTAGAGGGGAACGCTCCAGCGTTTAAAGGGGTGTGGTTAACACAAAACCCCGACCCTTTTCATTCGTTTCTGCTTTTACCAAAGTTTACAAGTGTGTTGTGCTAGTTGCAAGCATATTTGGTTTCAAAGTCCGCGGAAACTGTTGGTTGAGTGTTCCTAACGCTGTCATTAATGGCCGACCATACACATTTCAGAGTTGTTCTGCAGCAACAGTAGACTGCTTTCAACCGTATTAATTTCCATAGCTCAGCGCGCATAAGAATGAAGAACTTGTTTTTAGTGGGTTTTCAGGTTAGTTCATGAAGGTTTGAAAGGAGTATTTTGGTACATCGTCAATATGGAGATCATTATGGGCAGAGCATATATATAGACTGAATGTGACAAACCAGGAGGATACATGGATATAAATTTATTTTTTAGGAATGCAAATTCACGGCTCTGTTAACATTTTCGCCACTGCAGTTCAGTTATTCCTGTTTAAGACAACATCTCTCTTCATGAGACCTTATTTATAGAGTTCAAAAAAATAAACCTGCAGCAGACATGTTGAAAGTAAAATCTACATTCCAGTCAGGTTTCAAGATGTCATTACATTCCATATTTGGTAACAAGAAGCAAGTGAATTCTACAATCGTTTACTGAAATACTTGTGTCTGAACATTGTTCAACAGCGACAAAAAAAAAGGACATAGTAAAATTATGGTGTGAAATTTATATATGTGTGATCTAACTTAATATATTATTATTCGATATCCTCTTATTCTCGAATGAACTCATCAACTTACGAACGGAGGCATTAGCCTATGCATCTTCAAGACAGAAGAGGATAATATAGATGGAGTCTGCTTTTGAGTAAGTTGGAAGGACGATATTACAGTTCTGTGGGCTACATTTTCAATTCAGACAACAGTACGTAAAAGTAAACAAGTTAGTGAAGACCTAAATATCCTATACATAAGTTTAGACGATAGCTTTATTACTAACCTATCATAACCTTTTACATCAGTCCCCTTCTAGTTACATAGCAACAATAGGGGACATTAATCTTAGGAAAGTCTGTGTAGTAGGACCTGAGTGACAATCCTTTCCATTAAAATTATGGAATTTTGTATTTTCCATTTACTAAATATGGCAAACAAAACAAAACAAAAACCACGACTGACTCGATGATATAAAGCATCACTCGAAGGATTTTATTCTTGTTTTATACTAAAACTTTTGTTTTATATAGTCTGATTTATTTTATTTTTACGCCAAATATTTTAATATAATTAATATTATTGTATCCAATTTTACTAGTACTGCAGTTCAGTGGTGTATATTTGTTGCCTGATGATGGCTTTTAATAGCCGAAACATAGCAGAGCTAAACTTGGCACTGATCTTAATGTGGTTGTGTTGTGACGGTTTTAATAAAGAAATTGTAAATATGGCACCATAAATTACATATTTCACCTCTAAGGTAATTTAACTTACGGAAAAACTTAACGGCGAAACGAGATGTAGCCTATGTGTTCTGAAAATGTCATTTCCTTGTCTGTAACCGTCTGCTGTGTTGTCTGCAGGCCGCTCAGACAAGCAGTGGGCTGGGGAAGCCTTGTAGCGTGCACTGTTTTGTGCCCTATATGGCTCTATTGCGCACTGTATGTTATTAACAGTAAACTCATTATGCATTAATGACCGGAGCCAAAGAAACATAGCACGTGTTTCATGTTTATAATATCAAAGGAACGCAAACAGTAAATCGTAGAAGGTGGCAGAAATCAAAAGAGAACTGAAATTCAAGTTTATAATTTTTGAATAGTAAAATGGCAACAGTATCACCGAGTTGTGAATTGTGCATTGAACAAGGATCTCATTTCGAACTTTCTTTTCCGTAAATTCAACAAGTAATAAAGAAATTTCTGACATGTTTTAGTGTACATTTCACTAACCAGTTATCTCACACGTGGGCTACTCTGTATTATGCGTTATCATTGTTTCAGTAAACCATTGCAGTTACTTAATAAAATCGTAGACATAAATATCCGATTTACGAAGGAGACGAGTCCAGGGTTGCTTCAGTTTGATATTAACGCGTGCATGCTATTAATAATAAACAGTTTTACAAATCAATCGCGGTGCCTGTGCAGTATAAGACAAGACATGTCTTCGCTCGGAACTCGAGGCTTGCATTTACACTCTGCGTTTTTCCGTGTGTGCGTTGTTCTGTGTGCAGGTATCGGCCTTGCGTCGGGCTCATTCCCGTCCAAGGAGCCCTACGGTAAAGTTTCCCTGAACTTAACTAATTAAGTACTACGCCATGAAAGCGTATGGGGGAGTGGATGTATAGGCCCATGTTTTTTTGTTCCGGTAACTAGCTGGAGATGAGTAGTCAGCTTCATGCCCCTGCCGCTCTATCCCCGGGGAAAGAGACCCCGGTAAATATTGACTAGCAGGCCAATGGGCCTGTCAGGTCAATAATTCTCATTTATTCGGGCATTACATTGGCCAAGAAGTACTAACGCTTAAACAAGTCTCAGGGATCATGTTTCTATGATGGTATTTATCTAATTCGTTACGTCTGTATTTTTTGTTCTTCGTCTAACACCCACTTTATAGCATAAGGCTGATTTCTCAGTTTCATTGATCATTTTTACAGGCGTTAGGACTCCTTGGGCGAGTGATCAGCTCGTCGCAAGGCCTCTCCCTAAACACAGAATATTCGTAATCGCAGAGAGTGGGATTCAAACTCAAGACCTCGGCTTCCGAGCGAGCTTAAACAGTACATACCTTAGACCGCTCGGCTACCGTGACCGGCCTACGTCTGTATTATAATTTGTAGTTGATTTGACGACATCAGATGACACTATACCCAAGCGCTTCGAATGGTAGCAGGATTAGTGCGTAACGAATTGGAAATTCACTGGAAGGAAGATGCCGCAGCCCGGTGTTCAGGCAATATCCACGCAATTGTCTGGAGAAACAGAAAGTGCGCCTCAGTTAGGATAGCCGGTCTGAGATCTCCCAGACACAAAGCAGTAGCGGTACTGGCGTTCGGTGTGCTGTTACAGCCGTGTGAATTCTGATACGAACCTTGACATACTATTCAGGGAGTCATTTACTATGACTGCTTTCAGAAATATGGTTACATCTATTCTACTTCATAAATAGACTAACGAAATATTCTCTGAGAATTCTATTATATGTGTTTTATGTTTCTTGTGACTAATATCCCCTTGCCTGCGGTTCACAGACGTTGTTAACATAAAACATATTGTTAAATGACCTACACAAGTTTTTTAAAAGTATTTTTAGTGCTAGTGGGGTGAGACTAAGTCCCACGTACTGCGGCCACTTCTGGCCTATTGTACCAGCTCCAGATGATAGGTGAGGGTGATTGTGGAGCAATTAGTGGAATGAAGATTGGCAGGGGAAACCGAAGTTCTCGGAGAAAACCTGCCCCAGCGCCACTTTGTCCACCACAAATCCCACTTGACCATACCCGGGATCGAAAGCGGGGTGGGAAGCCAGCGACTAACCGCTTGAGATATGGCGCGGCCCTTGTTTAAAATGTTAATTCAATAAAAGGCCTAGGCTTGCATGCATTCAATATGGTAGGATCTGAATACGCTAAAGCTGTATATAATTTAGGCCTACCTGAATTTAGTAGTAGGCATATGACTGAAACCGCGTGATATAATGCACTGTGTAAATGATGTAGACATTACGAACTAAGCGCATCATTATACTCTGGACGTAAAATTTACTTTCCGTACCAAGGGAAAGGAAATATTTTAATGTTTCAGCCAGTATGCTCATTGTAGCTGAATGTGTGTGTAACGTCATGAGAAATTTCATGACTTACAAATGTGTAATAATATAGAAAAATATATCATTTTTAGTGGCCCTCAGAAGAATGTTTAACGATACTGATAGCTACGTAAGTCGGTTTAGGCCGCGCCATAGCTCAAGCGGTTAGTCGCTGCCTTCCCACCGCGGCGGCCCGGGTTCGATCCCGGGTCTGGTCAAGTGGGATTTGTAGTGGACAAAGTGGCACTGGGGCAGGTTTTCTCCGAGAACTTCGGTTTCCCCTGCCAATCTCCATTTCACCAATTACTCCACAATCACCCTCACCTATCACCTGGTGCTGGTACAATAGGCCAGAAGTGGCCGCAGTGCAAGGGACTTAGTCCCACCCCACTAGCAATAGCTACGGTTGCCAACACTGCATAGTCTGCTTCATATAAGGACGAGGTTAAGAGAGACTGTAAGCTTAACAAGAACTTGCTCGCTCTGAATAATCTGAGATGAATATTTGCGCATGCTGTATTGTATGGATCTTGTCTTATGCAGAGAATTCTATGCAATGCATGTCTAATGATTTCCTTTTCGTCAATGTGAAAATTGTACTTATCTTGATATAGCTTTCTTACGTAAATTAGATTTCTGGTATTTTTAAATTTTAAGTTTCAAATCCAGGAAGGAAAATATGATATTTTCGACCTTTAAGATGGCTAAAGTTATAGCTCAGTAGGATTTGTTACCACGTAGGACTGGATGATAAACGTACATAAGTATTTGGAGTACCACTGCGAAGTTCCACCCCAAAATTCTTGTTTCACCCATCGATTCTACATGTAAATTCTTTTTATGTAGGCATATGACACTATACGCCAATATATCATTGCGACAAGAAGGCCCATAGGGGTGTGAGACGTTGAGGCTCCTACATTTTCTCTAGATAGTCAGCTCACAGATGTCGGTAAGTGTGTATCGATACTAAAATTCATACTCCTTTGCTTTTATACTCTTCCCTAACCACTGGGAACGTTTGTGTGTGTCTGAGGTGACAAAGTAACTGTCTCAAATCTTAAGTTTACGGCCTATACTACGTGTTTGTTTTCTACATTCTGTTGCGTGTCATGTACATCAAATGTATACATACTGTCAATAGGACAGTTGATTATAAACAGATAACAGAATATTTAATGTTCGCGTTATTTTGTTTTTATCCCGCTACATGTTTCGATCTAACAAGATCATCATCAGGTAGATTTTATGAATTACATACGTCTTTATTGAATTATTATTGTAGCTGGACTTTTAACATAATTTCCAACTCTGAATTAATAGAAAGACTGGTGACTGGGCGAACATGTTGCACGTATTTAGGTATGTGTGTATTACACACGGGGTATGGATTGGCTATTGAATTTATTGATCTTGTGATTACACCACTAGAAGCTGCAATTAATTACAGCACTCTCGCTGATCTCCAAACTTTACAAATCACAGCAGCACCCACTAATCCTTTCATAACCAGCTATCTTCACCAGCCTTCCCTAGCAACGGCTTCTAACAGTTGAGATTCTTCAGCTTCCCGCACTCAGGTCCTCTTGTCAAAGCCGCTCATGCAGAGCTCAACTGACTGGGTCCCAGGCTGGCTGCCATTTCACACAAACCTCCTAGTCTTCTATTCACAGACTGGTTTGCAACTGACACCTGACAACTTCACGTCACTTCACTCCACTGAACTGCTAACAACTGTAACAACTAACTCGTCAAAGTTACTTTGCGACTGGTGTTTTCCCGCCAGTCAGTTCGTCTTGGCGTCAGGTCCCTTGAGGCCCAAGACCAGAGAGTTTTTCCAACTGAACTCTTGCGGTAATAGTCCTTATGTAACATCCTCTCGGATGAGAAGATCAGAGTCAAAGTCACATTGCGACTGACGGTCAGTCAGTCTGTCTTGGTGTCGAACCCCAGCTGGGGCTCATGACCAGATGTTACTTTATAAATTAAATTTACTGTCCTGTCCATGTGGGGCGCCCTCTCTGCCGAGAACTCGAACTATCCTGCTTATAACATTTCGGAACTAACCATATAGAAAACACAGTTTCCATTGTTATAGTTCAGCAATACTTCGACCGTTGCATAGAAACGGTTGTTTAACAGCCTATTGCATAACAACGGCATTACACATTTATGAAAATTCCGAAACTAAAAAGCAATTTGGTGCTGCCTCATAAATGGAACATAATATTTTAAAAGTTTAAATTTGACCATTCTTCTATCATTACCAAATTCAGTAACTTTACCGCCCTTAATCCGTCCATACTTGTGAAGTGCGGTGCTGTAAGCTGTAGGAACAACTTTGTGTTCAACGGGGCATTTCGGATGCTAACACTTGTCTGACAAATCACATATCCATTTCATCTGTTGTGGCATAGAACCGCCAAATTACTGTAGACCGTGGCTATGTGTATTATGCTACAACATTTAAATTTACTCCCATACTCATGTTTCTTGTCGGGTGGCTTAGCGGGGAGAAAAGCAACGGTTTCCCTTGGGATTTATAGTATCACATCGCGTCACCGGCCCCGATATGTAGATGCTCCTCCATGCCTGCAGCCATGTGCGTAATTTGAAACAAGCACAGCAGCTCAAACTGCCTTGTTTAAACGTAGTCCAGGGGTGATCAGTGGGGGGATTGACCGCTACACCATTCTGAAATGAAGTGTGGTTACATATGGGAGAACTACGTTTTAATTTAAGATTAAATTAAATCTGTTTTAAAGTATCGTAACTTTAAAAGACATCTGACTGCCATATGACGGTCGAAGTATGTGAGTTGAATACGTTAATTATTATAAAAGTTCTTAAATTAATTCCATGGAGCAAATTGCGTTTTGAGAAGTTGTAACCGCTCTCCCGCACAGAAACCAAAGGCCCATGTTCATGTTTACAAGAGTCAGCAGTCCATGCTGTCATACCGTGTTCTTTCATATGATTTTCCCATTCACTTCTAGATCCACCATACCATCCTTTCTTGACAGTCTTCAGAAAGTCATTTTGTACTACTACGTTCTCTCACCTCTCCCAGGTGCCCTCTTACTCTCTCTTACACGCTCTCGTCGATCTGATTACCTTCATAATAAACATATTTTTTAAGTTTCTCATAGCGTAATTTTCTCCGCCCTCATATTACATCCTTCCCCTCGATAATTACACTAACATGGCCGCGCCATAGCTCAAGCGGTTAGTCGCTGGCTTCCCACCGCGGCGGCCCGGGTTCGATCCCGGGTCTGGTCAGGTGAAATTTGTGGTAGACAAAGTGGCGCTGGGGCAGATTTTTTCCGAGTACTTCGGTTTCCCCTTCCAATCTTCATTCCACCAATTGCTCCACAATCACCCTCACCTATCACCTGGGGCTGGTACAATAGGCCAGAAGTGGCCGCAGTACAAGGGACTCAGTCCCACTCCACTACCATTAAAAAGATCCTTACACTAACAGCACTTCAAGACCTCTGCAGTGCACGACATAACCCTCATTCCTCACACATCTCTCTTCTCTGCAGATCTCATATTTGTTTCTAAATAGGCTCAACTTCTCTCCTGATAAGAGGCCGGGGTTCACAGGTTCAGATAAAATTATTGACTTAGTCTGTCTGACTGTCTGTCTGCCCGTCTGTCTATTTATCTGTGGCTTTATAGCCCTTTGTCAGATCTTTGCCGCTTTTTCACTTTCTTAATCCTGTACACAGTCGGTAGGACTCTTTGGACGGGGGATCAGCCCGACACAAGGCCTCTACCTGGTCACAGAACAATACAAATACAGAATAAAGGCCTCTACCTGCACATAGAACCACAGAAACACATAATAAACGCACACAGACCCCCATGCCTCAAGTGGGATTCGAACCCACGATCCCAGTGTTCGAGCGGACGAAGGCAGTTCATGTGTTAAACCCCGCGGCCACTCTGATTGGTTAGTTCCTCAGAAGACTACTTATGTTAATATTTGTGGCATGTAAAGTGAAGAACTGAAGAATAGTCACTCTGGGAAGTGCACCTACTTTATGCCGTGATATGACACCGTGTCAGTTGGTGGAAAGAGTGAAACTTCTCAAACCACATGACGTTTCATCCCATAAAAGAACAATGGTCATGGTCCCCACCATGATAACCTCAGCTCTCCTACATTTACTCTGTTAGTTATGTTATTCTTAGGTAGGCCTATTTAGATTTTGTATATGTTTGAAACTACTAGATAGGGCTATTTTGTTGAGTTCCATGCTGATTTTTGATTCGTGATATTAACATTAGCGGATTTTAGATACATTTATTGAGACACTAATTAAAACATTTACAGGCCTACATTTCTTGGTAAGAGATTTGTACACAACGTTTTATTATCGACAGCAAAGCAAATGAGTCAGTTTTTGACTAACTGAACTGGTTGTCATGTACAAACTAGTAAGTCTGAAACTGAGATTCAATAAAAATGCAAAATTTAATTCATTTTTAATATAATTACCTGATCACAGTGGCCACGCAGTCAAAGACATGAAATATCTTCACAGGCTCAGACACTGGGATCGTGGGTTCGAATCCAACTTGAAGCATGGATGTCTGTCCGCATTTCTTCTGGGTTTGTGTTCTGTGTAGGTAGCGGCCTTGCGGCAGGGCTGATCACCCGTCCAAGGAGTCCTACTGTCTATAAGATCCACAGTTTCAGAGTAATTCTAATGGGAAACAGGCCAGAGGGTCTAATACGAAATGCAGTAGTGGAAGAATAAGAATAAGAAGATATATGAGTAGTTAAGTCGACTGTCGATCTCCTTGCTTACTAAGTGGTGACCTGCGGTAGCCAAAAATACACTGTTGGTTACCAAAACTGATGTCATTCTGTGAGTCAGTAATCTTTCTTCTGACACCGATTATGCTATATGAACTTAAAGGGCATAATTAATTCTAGATAATATGCTCCTGGCAGAGAAAGGGAATGTCTCTTCTCCACAGCGTTCGGACCCTCTCTGAGCCCACTCAGTTTCCTGTCAGTTAAAATCAGAGGCACAACTGCACAACTTTGCCTTTGTCTTCATCTTACTGACTATAGTTAATTTTCATGTTTCCTTATACGAGAAGTCAGCCCATAGGAAGTGCAGCCTGTATGGGTCAGCCCATCCCAAACACCCTGCCATATCTACGTAAGCAACAAGAAATACTCAAAGATTTTAATTCCCCGAGCGGGAAACACTATCTCGTTACATCTTGTATGAAGTCCGGTACTCACGCCACTATGGTGACATTTTGTGATCATAGTATTAGGGGTTATGTTTTTTTAAATGCTAGTGGGTTGGGATTAAGTCCCTTGTACTGGGGCCACTTCTGGCCTATTGTACCAGCCCCAGATGATAGACGAGGGAGATTGTGGAGCAATTGGTGGAATGGAGATTTGCAGGGGAAACCGAAGTACTCGGAGAAAACCTGCCCCAGCGGCACTTTGTCCACCATAAATCCCACTTGACCAGACCCGGGATCGGGAAGCCAGCGACTAACCGCTTCAGCCATGGCGCGGCCTAAGAATACAGTAAAGCATGACTTGAATGTAGATATTAGGGCAGTCAACTTTCTTTCACAGTTTCCGTCCTCAAATTTTTGTGTTGATGAAACTACAAAAAAATATAAATCCAAATGTGAGACTCAAGAGCCCAATGGAAATCGACAGCGCACTAATCTCTCTAATCAACACTACAAAACAGGCAACCCAAGATGCTACACCTAATATCACCTTCCAAAATAACACAAGGAATGTTCCAATTGAAATTAAAACTCATAGTTGAGAAAAGAAGAGCAACAGCCAGGTGGCATAGAAGTCAAGCACCAATAGATAAAACAACATATAGCCATATAAGTAATAGGCTGAAGTGTAAAATTAAAGAGGCAAGAGACAGGTCCTCCTCTGACTATACAACCAGCCTCAACAGATATGACAATACCATCTGGAAACCCGTCAAACATTTTAAAAAACCCAAGACACAGATACATCCCATAAGAAATGAAATGGTGCCGCAGACACTGTGGGCAAGAAGTGATGAAGAAAAAGCACTCATGTTCGCTGAATATCTTGCTACAGATTTTACACCATATGGTGACCATACTGATAAAGAAATAGAAAGACAAATATCTGAAAATATCTGCATTATACCAGAAATAAAATTTTATACAGTTAAAGAAGTGCAAAACGAAATAGCACTCCTAAATTCAAGAAAAGCACCTGGCATTGACGAAGTGACTCCCATAATGTTAAAAGAAATGTTAAGAAAAGGGTTAGTACTTCTCACATATATATTTAATGCTATTCTCAAACATAAATACTGGCCAAATCAGCTAAAAACAGCAGAAATAATCCTGATCCTCAAACCAGACAAAAATCCTAATAGTGTGTCATCCTATCGTCCTAATTCATTACCCATCATATCTAAGCTCCTTGAAAGACTTCTCATAAAAAGAATAAGGTCTGACCCAAATACAGAAGAATGGATACCATCACATCAATTTGGTTTTAGAGAAAGCCACTCCACTATGCACCAGATACATAGAATAACACACAAAATACACCAAGCAATAGAAAATAAAGAATACTGCACATCAGTCTTCCTCGATGCAAGTCAAGCCTTTGATAAGGTATGGTATCCAGGACTACTCTACAAAATCAAAAAATATCTGCCCATCACTTATTGCCACTTACTAAAATCCTATATAAATGGCAGAGAGTACAGAACGAGAATCAATGATAGTATATCTAACAATTTTGCAATAAAATCAGGTGTACCACAAGGCAGTGTCTTAGGCCCACTACTTTATTTACTGTATACAGCAGACCTACCAGTCAATGCCAACACAACAATGGGCACATTTGCGGATGATACCGTGATCCTCTCAGCCAACACAGATCCAGCAATAGCTACCTTCACTTTGCAAAATCATCTAAATCAAATACAAGAGTGGACAAATACATGGAAAATAAAAATCAACGAAACCAAGTCAGTGCAAGCAAACTTCAGTCTAAGAAGAGAACAATGTCCTGCAGTTTTCTTTAATAACATACAAATATCTGAATCACCCAGCACAAAATACTTAGGTATTCATCTAGACAACCATCTAACCTGGAAGGAACACATTACTAAAAAATGCAAACAAAATCAAGGATATGCATTGGTTAATTAGAAGAAATTCCAAGCTCTCATTAGACAACAAAATCTTACTTTACAAAACAATAATAAAACCAGTTTGGGTATATGGAGTAGAAATATGGAGATTTGCTAGCAAAACCAATATTTCCATAATCCAAAGATGTCAGTTAAAGATACTACGTATGATTACTAACGCCCCACGGTATGTTTCCAATATAACACTCCATGAAGACCTGAAAGTGCCGCTAGTAAAGGAAGTCACAATAGGGAAAAGCACAAGATACCTCAACACAACAGAAGGACATGAGAGCGTACTAATGCAACCGTTACTGGATCCACACAATGGACAAAGACTAAAAAGGAATTGGCCAGCTGACCTGAGAGAGGGTTAACGAGGACTTATCTCTGGATAAGCCCTCTCCACGTCACGGGGAATACTACAGCTAATTAGCTTATAGAATCAAATTTAATTCTGATTGCTAATTTTATGTAAATAAAAAAAATTGTGTATTCTGAGGTTGATGTGAGGCTTTCGCCTCTTATTGTCTGTCTCATTCGTCTGTTGTATCTTTCTGTCTTGCCCGTAGTAGCAGATCTGTGTATCTATATTCTGCAGTGCTACTTGTTTCAGTAATATGGTTGGGTACTTGAATATGGTCGAATGACTGAAATATGTAGAGTGTATCGTAGCGTAATTGTTTGAGGCACTATGCTGCAAGGCGGAAGGTCGCGAGTTCAAGCCCCGATGTGGTGGATATTTTCAATTTATCTAATCCTTCCAGTAGCACTGTGGCCATAGCACAGGCGGTTAGCCGCTGGCTTTCCACCGCAGCGGCCCGGGTTCGATCCCGGGTTTGGTCAAGTGGGATTTGTGGTGGACAAAGTGGCGCTGGGGCGGGTTTTCTCCGAGTACTTCGGTTTCCGCTGCCAATGTTAATTTCACCAGTTGTTTCACAATCACCCTCACCTATCATCTGGGGGCTGGTACAATAGGACAGAAGTGGCCGCAGTGCAAGAGACTTTGTCCCACCCCACTAGCAATAAAAAAATAGTGTATATCGAGGTAAAGCCGATCACAGTGGCCGCGCGGTCTGATGCATTAACTGTCTTCGACTGGTCAAACACTGGAATCGTGGGTTTGAATCCCATTCGAGGCGTGGATGTCTGTGTGCGTTTATTCTCTGTGTAGGTAGCAGCCTTGCGATGAGCTGATCCTTCGACCAACGAATCATACCGACTGTGTTGAAAGCTGAACAAACCGAAAAGGCGGCCTAGGCCTAACATAGGGCCGCAGAGCAGTAGATAGATAACGAGATGAAAGTTCAGAGGTCCGACTGGTTGATTACTGAACAGCGTTTACATTTCTAGTTGTTTCTGGCGAGATACGGTCTGTAAGTAATGTTTCCGGCTTTGTGGGGAAAATGCTTGTACAATATACGTATTCGAACTTTCCGATTTCAACTGAAGTATTTTGTGAAGCTGCCAGGTGTCGCATGTACAAGTCTTCGTAAATAAGAGGAAAATTCTACATTTCCTCATTGGCTTGCGTTAATTCTATTAACCTTTCATTAGCTTTAACGGTCACTAAACAATCGTCAATTCTGTTTTATTTGTTTGTTTATTTTGCGTTTTGCCTAAGTGTTAAATACGTGTACATATGCTGGACACAACTTTCAATTAAAATGTATCTCGAAGTGGACGTTACTGCCATAACTTAACACACAGAATCAGCACAAACACAGCAGTGCAACTTGCTTCAGACTCTGGTAAAAAGAAACTTGTAAATAAATGATCATAGTTTGATTTAATGTGCTGTACGTGTCACCTTGACCCGCATTCTAAGCCTGCATACAGAACTATTCTGTGTGTATCGGTCTTCACTTACACAAAACGTCTGTGTATGTGTGCATGTGCGGATTTTCATGTTCAACAAATAAGAAGTAAGAAAAGTTCTGTTTTCAGGGGTACAGTGATATTCGACCCACGTTTCGGAGTAAAATATCGCGTCCATCTTAAAAGAGGCTGTTTTCTGACTGTCTCACACCAACCCAAATTGAATCAAGCAGCAAGCGCTGTGTCCGCTGTCTGCTGCATCCTCGTTTCTCGTTTGGCTTACTCTTCAGCCCCGTTGATGGAGGCGACATATTGCTCGAAACGTCAGTTGACATTTTCTCCACTACGCGGAATTCTATCCCAGGAGATAGAACTCTTCATGACGAACATTGTGAGAAGTTCAAATCCTATAAGTAACAAAATGTTCTTGGAAGAACAAAATCGCCTACTTTCCTTTCACTGTAATTTTAGTATCTGATGCGGCACGTAGAAAGCTTTACTTTGTATGCGTAATGAGTTCGGCAAAACGATACGATTTGGGAAGTTGCAGTGTTGGCATTACTGATGAGACTGATTTATGGGGTAGACCTTTGAGATGGCCTTAGATGGCTTGATTTACATACTAAGTTTCATGAAGACTGGATAGGACGTTCAAGCAATATTAAGGTTTGTCCTCAGTAATTTGAGAGACTGTAATATTGGTATTACTGATGGAATAGAATTATGAAGTGAGGCGTTGGGATGGGCTCTACCTTTACCTAAACACAGGACAACACATACACAGAATAAACACATGCACATACCAAACATCCATGCCTTTTGTTGGATTGGAACCCACGACCCCGGCTTTTCGAGCGAGCGAAGACAGTGCATGCCTTAGACCAGTGTCTCTTAACCGCCAGGCCACTGCTCCGTACCGGGCCCTCGTCTTGTAGAAAAATGAATTTACCGGGCCGCGGTCTAACAAAGGTTGAGAACCACTGCCTTAGACAGCTCGGCTACCGTGACAGGCTATTCCGCACTCGTGTCAACTTAAGAAAATAACTCTGAAAGAAGAAATGTAACCGCAGTCCATTGGCTGTGTGACATTATCACAGAAGATATTACGGGTTTTTCTAGGTTCGTGCTACTTCGTAATATTGTTTGGAACCAGCCTTGGTTACAAGTATTAATTCTGAATATATAATAAGATTTTTAAAATGAGTACCATAAATCTTCCTGTGGTGTAAAGGGCGGTCGGCGCGTAAGGCTGACAACCTTACCGCTATCTATGAGCCGATTTTCTAGATAATGTGGGAGCCTCGACGTCTCACAACTCTATGGGCCTCCACGGCCTATTTTATACATAATTTTTCTCTCAGTTTTTCATTTAATTGCGTTACACACATATTTCCCGTTATGTTTAGACATAATTGTACATATTTAACTGTAGTAACTCCACGGAACCCAATTCTTCGTTTGAGATTAATAACAGCTCAGCTTACAAATTGCCCGCCATTCGACAGATGCCTCATTACTGAGTTCGTAGAAGCGAGCCATTGGACCATTACTTGAGCCGTATAAATACATTGCACCAGCTCACATTATGTATTTCGTTCCATCTTCCCCACCTGCGCCTGCGTCACCCAACCATTCATGCTACATATCTCGACCATCTGATAATCCTTAATTCACTGACCCTATTCATATTTGGTAAGAAGTTACTCATTGTCCATATTCTCCATTCTAGTTTTTCTGTCTCTTGTCTCTGTGGGTCCAAACGTGTCTTCGTTCCCTTGTTCTTAAACAGCCCCAAACTGTTCTTCCGTTGTGTGTATAACTAAGTTCTCAATTTTTGTGTAGCATTTTTACCAACCTCAGCCTAAACAGAAATGAGTACCAGGAATCTTACTGTGGTTAAAGGGCGGCTGGGGCGTAAGGCTGACAACTTCATCGCCATATGTGAGCCAATTGTCCAGAAAACGTAGAAGCGTCGACGTCTCACAACCACATGGCCCTCCACGGCCACAGGCATAGCTTTACCATGTACGACCAACACACATAAAAATAGTATAGGACTGTCAATATACATATAATTAACAATAAATTGACTCCTTGTTAATTTGCACAATGTGATTACATGAGAAGTCCTGAGGTTGCTGGTAAATGGTTAAATATTCAGTGACATACGAATAACAGGCTGTAACAATTTAGGTATCAGTTCGGAAATTTGACTACCCCTGCGCTGACCAACACGGAATGTATACGCCTGGGTGAAGCACGTGAGGTGAGATATGGCTTTGTAGTAACTCACTGTTGGCTTGCCTGCCATATGGGGAGCCGTACGAGTGACTGAGGCCCGGCAGACCGCTGATTTAACACCCGGCTGCTGGACCCGCAACATGCCGGTAAAACTATACGTTGGTCATCCCAACTCACTCACGGAAAAATACAATCGGTTCGAGTTATTCATTCATTTAGGTTGGGGCCATGTCTCTCTCTCTCTCTCTCTGTGTTTTGAAACCCACAGCTAGCATTTTGTTTGTTTTCGGTTCCAGTGGACATGTTATAACCGTCTATCCTTTATACGTCAGATTTACATTGAAATGTACGTTTCAGCGAATTAATTGTAACTCTGCACAGTAGTAAATATTTTCTATTGTTATTTGTTACGTTTTCGTTTTCAGTGTTCTTTGTAATGTGTTTCGTCAAATAAATTTTCTGGGCCACAAACTGGACCGCTGTGTGTGCAAGTTATCAATTGCCGTAAAGCAGTAGGCGAATGATGATAACTCTTTTATTTGGTAAAATGGTAACAGGCCGTGGAGGCCCATAGGATTGTGAAACGTCAAGGCTCCCACGTTTTGTCGACAATCGACTTACAGATTTGTTGTCAGCCTTACGCGCCGGCCGCCCTTTACGCCCCAGGAAGTTTCCTGGTACTCATTTCTGTTAGAGGCTGAGTCGATCCCAGGGCCATAGTGTGGCTGGAAGGGTTAGGTAAATTGAAAAATGCAATGATATCATCGGGAATCGAACCAGTGACCTTCCGGCTTGTAGCATAGTGCCGCAACCAGCTACGCTAACACGTGCCCCCTTTTATTTTAAAGGATACATTTATAATGTAATCATTACAACTCCTCAATTTGTTATGATTTTATTTCTGTTATGCCGCGCGGTCTAAGGGAGGTACTGTCTTCGCTCGCTCTGAAGCCGGGATCATGGGTTCGATTCCCATACAAGGCCTTGATGTTTGGTGTGTGTGTATGTGTTTATTCTGTGTTTGTGTTGTCCTGTGTGTAGGTAGAGGCCTTGCGACAGGCTCATCACTCGTCCAAGGAGTCCTACCGTCTGTATATTGATCATGAAACTGAGAAATCAGCCTTATGCTCCAAAGTGAGAGCAAGAGGAGGGAGACAAAAAAATAGCCTGTTACTCTATAATTAATTGCAAGCATTATGGTTAACCTTGAGGGCTCTTCTACGTAATACACGCATATGGGTCTGTGTTATGATGCTTTGTGCGGCGATTTTTCAGATCTCAGTCAGCAGACATCCGGTTTTCTTTTCCTGCTTACATGTGTGTAGTCAGATTCTCTTTACGGTCAGCATCGCTACTTTAGCTCTTAGACAGTGTAGCTAAGCTAATTACGTAACTAGCTCCATGAAGCTGTGATTCTTGAGAGGCTGATAGGCCTGGTCTCTCGGCTAGTCAAGAATTCTCCCGCCTTATATGTACCCATTGGTTCATTACTGCGTTCACTAGAGACAAATGCTGGAGCGCATCCGGAACTAGAGGATTCCAGTCCACACCCTCAGACTCCGTTACTTTTCCCTTCCATCTGTAATTAGGCATCCACTCCATTCAGGTTTTGCAATTCTCATCTCCCATATAGGGTTCATGGTACATGCCCTGCCCGTTTCATCCTTCTTAATTTCCTCGTCCTAATGATGTATGGTAGGAATTGCATTAACAGAATCAAAATTGATATAAAGAAATATGGAATATATTTAAACAAATTATTTATAGATGGAGCAATGTATTTAAATATTCTTCCGATACATGTCTCTTGCAATGAAAATTTGGTATCCGAATTTATGCCTAGCCGGTCACGGTAGCCGAGCGGTCTAATCCACGTACTGTTTTCGCTCGCTTGGAAGCCGGTATCGTGGATTGGAATCTCACACAAGGCGTGGATGTTTAGTATGTGTATGGTTTATTCTGTGTTTGTGTTGTCTTGTGTTTAGGTAGAGCTCTTGCGATGAGCTTATCGCTCGTTCAAGGAGTTCTACTCTCTGTAAAATGATCATGAAACTGAAAATTCAAAGGTCAGGACCCAAGGGGGCTGTAGAGCAAGTGAAAAAATAATTATGCCTGTCTTATGATGGTGTCTTATTTGAGGACATTAATTAGGGAAATACGATTTCTCTCATTTACGTCTAGGAATGTCATGGACCACAGATATTAGATATTGAATTTTAACAAGAGGCTCATCAGTGATATTGATGTATCCATTGTTTAATGAAAAGAATGTGAATGAAATCATTTCTTAAAAATCTGTATGCTAATCAGTCATATTTGTTTCCTTCGAATTGAGGAGAAATATATTTATAAAATATCTTTTGACTGATCTGCAATTGAAATTCTTGTTCTGAGCCAAAAACCAATTACGTTACCAGTTATCTTAAATAAGTCATACTACCAGAGTGTTCATACTTGGTTTCAAAATCGGATTTAGGGAGGAATTTTGCAGTTACTTGTTTCCTGTCGTTTCTGCTGTTATTATCGCTCTTAGGAAAAAATTAATTCTCCTAAGCCCGAGTCACTACAAAACTGAGGTTAAATACAAATTTTAAGTAATTTGATTTCTTAGATAATTGATAGGTCATTAAATTTTGCTTAATAAATGTATATATCTGGAATGGATGGTATTAAGTATTTGATTAATTTGTACGCAAAACGTATGTCTCCAGCATGTACATAACATAAAAGACTATTATCTTAAGTTCAATTACTGTAAAAAAATGAAATGGAAGTTAGTTAATTATACTACATATTGTGTTTAGAAATATAGATATGGGGAAATGCTTTAAAAGATTTCATGTCAAAATTCGCATCTGCTTTTGAAGAGGCTACAATATATCTGTATAATCCTCATATGTGCAGATACAACTTCATTACGCATATCCTGTTCCCCTTTATTTATATGTAATAAAGACATTGATATATAGTTCAAATTGTGCTATTATTCGCACATCTGTCTCAACATTAATTTTACTTCATGTCTCATTGAGTGATTACACTTAATTAGTCTACACATAACCCAAGGAGTTAGATTCTTGGTGCTTTCAGTGAAGAAATTTAAGGGTCTTACGAGAGCGCAAATATAGACTGCAATTTTCTGGTGTGCGAGCCAGTGCAGTGAGGGAGATGGTTGCCATTTTGAAGAGGTTAAAGCTACTTCTCGTTTGAAAAGAAACAGAAGTGTGAGAAAGTAACACTGAATACTCTATATAGACGAACACACACACGTATGCATACATGCGGACGTACATAGGCCTAAGTGCATACGTAGGTCTGCAAATACGTAGAATGTGTGCATGCATACATGCATACATGCATAACTCGGTAACTCTGCTATAGAGGGGAACAGGCACGAACGCGGTTCAGTGGAGATCGCGAAGAAGACAGAGATGCGAGTGTACGTTGCAACGTTGCCCGACAGACTCTTTTTCATCAATAGCGCACACCTTTCAGTATGGCAAAGACTGCATGAAACAGATTAATACCGCTAAAACGTTTTCAGCACAATGTAAGTATATGAACTGTTATTCTGTACCATTTTTTAATACTGGAGTCAAAATTTTCCGAATCAGTTTCCCTTAGGTTCTATAAAGGCATGCTTTGCTAGCTGTCTCAATTTTTTTCTTCCATCGTTTTCTCTCTGTGCTATGCACTCCGCTCAAGCTGATTTTCTTTAGTTGTCTACTGCCTAATAGATCAGCCCCTTAAAAGGGTAAAATTGTCCCTGCGCTTAACTACCGTATTTACGCATGCATAGGCCGCACATTTTTTGCCAAAAATTCAAGAGGAAAACTGGGGTGCGGCTTATTTTCGAAATATTCGAAATCACACTTCATTTACAAAAAATTATATTCATAATTAGTAATACAGGGTGTAATACTCCTGAAATAATATTCCAAGAAAATTATTTTTTCTATAATTTCTGTCTGAAAATTGTGCTGCGGCCTATACACGCACGCGCCTATACATGCGTAAATACGGTAATTAAGCACTACGCCATGAAGACATATGGGAGTGGATGTATAGAACCACATTTTCTTGACCTCCACACTAACTGTAGATGTGATCAGCTTCATGTCCCGGTCGCTTTACCACTGGGGAAAGAGCCCCCGGTACCCATTGGATAGGAGGTTGGGTGGACCCCAGAGCCGGTCTGGATGACGTGGAGAGCAGAAAATTCTTGACCTTACCGGGACTCGAACTGGCGCCCCTCTGTCGTCGAGCCCGTAGCCAGTCGCTATACCGACTTCGCTATCCCGGCTCCTACATTGGTCCCTTAACGTCGGGTATTTTGAAAATGGTGTTTTGTTTGGTACTTATGTTTTCACTCGCACCCATATGAGTTCTTTTATATTGTAGTGGCACAGTAGGCACATTTTTAAAATTGTGCAAAATAAGTATTACTTCATAAGACTCTCTACTAATGAAACCATAATCGCCAGCAGCAATGCTATTGCTTCTAGTTTCCTTCCTGAAGGACAGAGCTTACAATGTGCTCATCCATTCTTTAAAAACAGTAAGTCATCGATCTTTCTCAGAGGCAATGAAAATATTTTGTGCGCATCTTTCTCGCCTGAAGAACTAACATTGACTTATCACTTAGACTAAGAAAGAACTCTAGTGCTGATTTCATTACAGTGTTTTTGTGCGCTGTTCTTCTGTGAGACGGTTATTAGTGAAGCATCTTAAATTTCAGTTAAGCAGTGAAATCCCATTTTACGAATATGTGAAGCTTTGATCTGCATTGCGACTATGCACCATGTGATATATCTTAAGTTAAAAAGAAGCAAAACTGTAACTATGTATGACTGGAGGTCCATGAAATTTATATAGTTCTTTGGAATTCAAGCAACGTCATGTCACTTCAAACTTCAGGCTCAAAGAAACCAGCAGCTCTGCTTGCTGCCTTCTCCGCGCTGGTTTCTTGTTCGGCTTGTTTTTCGACCATGAAGATGCTGGCGACATGTTTCTCCGAAACGTCAGTTGATTTTCAACGCTCGCCTACCGTGACCGGCTTTTCAACGGACTACACGGCGTTATTTCCAGAAGACAGGAGTGTTCAAAACTAAAACTGCCATAAAGGACAGACCACTAGGGTTAGAAACACTGAGTTTGCCCCTGCGCATTCATATACTCACTCTTCACTTGCCTAAAATAATCATTTGTTCTCATCACGGACACATTTCCTATGCATACCTGATGTTTGTGTTTGTCCCTCACATCGGCTCATTAGACATTTCTAAGTGGGCAACAGTGGACCTCTAGCTCGCTACAGGAGAACACATCTCGATATGTAGGGTGTACGGGTTTTGGAATACTGCACCTCAGCAAAACCTGCTACTGAAATGTGCTGAGTGGTGCAGTTATGGCAGGAGAAAGAACACGTGACATAACTTGCTACTGAGCATGTACTTTGCATGTATTTGCAACGCACAGTCATATGTATGATCCAAACTTTATTCAGTTAATAATCAAGCAGCTTTTTTGTTCATATTGAAAGTAAAATTTAAGAAATATTTTAGTTACAGTGGAGAGTATCTTACATGTTAAGCAGATAAGTTCATAGTAAAGAAAAGTAAAGCTATCCCTGTACAGGCCGTGAAGGCCCATAGGGTTGTGAGACGTCGAGGTTTCCACTTTTCTAGACAATCGGCTCACAGATGGGGGTGAGGTTGTCAGCCTTACGCTCCGGCCGCCCTTTACTGCCCAGGAAGATTCCTGGTACTCATTTCTGTAAGAGAATGAGTCGACCCCAGTGCCATAGTGCGGCTGGAAAGATTAGGTTTCAGTGAATATTCCAAGGACCCCATCAGGAATCTAATCCACGCCCTTCCTGCTTGTAGCATAACGCCTCAACCAACTACGTTAGCGGGTGCCCCACTAACTTCATAGTATATAATATTTTGTGGACAGTTAATAATTTTCAAAACATTCAAGAAATCCTTGTTTTTAGAATCGTGTTTCATCTCCTTCACTTAGAATGTCTGCCGTTGGATTCTTATCAGAGATAATGCAGTCGAATTTCTGTAGTATCCACTCTGATATTTTCCATCTAATTCTCGGTTTCCCAAGGTGACTCTCATAATTTTCTTTGAACATTCTTTCAATCCATTGTCCCACAAGCAAGCAACTTCCTAAAGGAGACTTATTCATTATCCATGAACAAAACCTACGGTTTCTTTCTTCCATTACGTAATTATAGTTCCTCTTTTGTACTGTATTTCTACCGGTCTTTCAGTTCACATAAGTGTTTAAGTACGGTGCATTGGTGATAATGTTACGAACAAAACATACGCATATTCAGCTAGTAGATACAAAGGCTACACACTACGTCTAGTTTCACGGGACAAAATTCTTTTCACGTAGAAATTTGTGAATGCAGAGTTCGTATGAAAGCAGCCGCCAGTGGATTCTTGTTTTTATAGGATAGGAAAGCCGTCAAGCAGACCGACTTGGTCCATCCTGTGAAACGGTCATGGATCGTGTCATCGGATCGGGTGGACCGTCCACTCGGGCTCCGTGAATCACTCAGAAAGCGCTGTTCGAATTTGAAATGAATGCTGGACATAGTCAGCATTCTGTGTGCCCTCTCGCAGAACGTAATCTTGCAATTCAGAGGTACAGTTGCAATGGGCGCGAATAAACACTGTAATTTTAACCGCAGGAAAATCGCCTGACCAGTTCTAAGTAAATCTGTGAAAGTGAATGAAGCATAGGCGCTTCTGCTACAGGCTAATTGCTTTCAGTATTTGTACTGTTGGCCGGTCACGGTAGCCGAGCGGTCTAAGGCATGTACTGTCTTCCCTCGCTTGGAAACCAGGATCGTTGGTTCGAATCCCACTCAGGGCATGAATATTTCGTTTGTGTGTGTGCGTTTTTCTGTGTTTGTGTACAGGTAGAGGCCTTGCGACGAGCTGATCACCCGCCCAAGGAGTCCTACCTAATGTGTAAGAACTAGAAAAACTGAAGTGAACGGAGAAGTTCATCAGGTAGGCCTAGGACCACTGGGGCTGTAGTGCCAAGAACAAAAAAATTTGTACTGTTGAAGTCAAAGTTGTCTCTGTGCTTAATTAATTAAGCACCAAGCCATTAAGGCGTGTTTGGTAATGGTTTTATAGCTCCGCAATTCTTGACCTCGGTACTAAATTGAGATGAGTTGTCAGCTTCATGCTCCGGTGACTTAACCTCCGGGAAAAAACCGGATACCCATTTGATAGGAGGCTGATTGGACCCCAGAGCCGGTCTGGACGACATGGAGTAGAAAAAAATATCTTTCGCCTGTCGGAATTCGAACACCGGCCGTCGTTCTAGTGCCTGAACTGCCCCGTCTGTCTTTATATTGATGATGAGTTAACAAAGTAAAAAAATATAAGATTTGAGGTTTACACCACGGTGACTATGAAGGGTGCCGTCTTCTGCATTTGGCTCCATGTAGATCTTGTGTAAACCGATATTTCGGAGGACCGTGGCTGCAGCAACCTGCTCACGCTGGTTCATAGCTCGCGGATTTTTCTACTCTGATAATGGAGGCGATACATTCCTACGAAACGTCGGTTTACAGTAGATCTACACGGTGCCACATCTCAGAAGACGACATTCTTCAAAGTCGAAACATGTTTTAGAATTGACTAAATCAGAAAAAATGGTATATTTTAATTTTTGTAACGGTTATTGAAACGAAAAATAATCAACACAAACAGAATTAATCTTTATAAAACCGGACTATAAATTGAAAATTCAGATTCATTAACGGTGCCTGCTGATTATTTGCACATTTAAATCAATTGTAACTTGACCTGGAACGAAGTATATTCTTGTTTTATAAGCTTCTAAACATGTAAGCGGTTTTGTTAGATAAGGTCTGATTAAAAATCACGTGACAGAATTTTATACTACATCCCTTGAAGTACGAAATAATATCTGCAAGAGGGCCACAGTACCTCCCTGTCTCTGTCGTCTGTATAAACGTGTTTGTATGTCCCTGAAGTTGGACTGTTTAAAAAATACTTTGCCACGTTTTGTTAAAATGTTAACTCCCCCTCCCCAAAACCTTTCTATCTCGTTATGTCTCGCAGGTCAAAATTCCATTGGCACTGTTTAAACTGCAGTGAATCAGCATCGAAGTTTTCTGGTGACGTGCAGACGTTGGTATGAAGCTTGTCCCTCTCTACCATTTTTCATACCATATCTGTTTTTTGATAATATCTGCGCGCGCATTCGCTCATGAATTAATTTTTGCACTCTATTATGTAATGTGTTCTTTTCTATATGTACTGCACAGCTATTGATTCTGATAATTAGGGGGTTCATGCATTAATCATTTCATATACTATATATAACGTATTATTTGGCTATCTGTTAGATGATAATTTTTCAACCCCCCTCCAAATAAAAAGCTTTTCCCCCTCTCTATGCCTCTTTGTCCACCTATATCATCTCTCCTCGTTCCCTGTTAACACATATATTATCAGTTGGAATTTTTTTGTGTTAAAATAAAATGCCATGGTATTAATAATGAAGTGAAATGTAATAAATTTGGGGTGGTGCTTTGTGTTATGAAAAGCCCCCCCCCCCTTCTGATCCCTCCTGTAAATGAGTTTCCCTTTTAGAGTTACCACCACAGGAGCATCATCAGAGGGCTTTTGTTTGGAACGCCTATTGAAATCATGCAGGGAGACAATGAGGAGGGATAGACGGACAGACCTACCTAGTTGGGTACCACACCTCATTCTTTCGCTTGTATCAAGTTCCACCCTCAACGGATGTTAATTACCGAGTACTGAGACACGTCTACCTGTTTTAGAAAGAGCATGACAATGGCTGGCTCTCTAAATTGGTTTCGCCATGTCTTTCGTCAGTTTCACTACTTTAACGAACATACTCCCTAAAAAAGATTTGCGGGGGAAAGTGGCATTTATTTTATGTAGGACTAAACTACGTATTGTTAATGGGTACAGGCCTTTACAGCGACATTTTTCGGCGAAAGTAAAATGATTTTGGATCCAACCGTGCTCCTCATCCTGCAGATTTCAAATCAGATGCCCGTTAGGTAACCCACTCTTGTCTGGCAAGCCAGTCACTGATCTGTCAGTAAAAAGTAGGAGGTACAACGTCAAAAAAATAATTAAGTACCACCCCATGAAGACGTTCCTGCCTCTTTATCCTCATTAGCCATTGCATTGGAGACTCGGTGGGTCCCACAGCCGATATAAACGCAGTGGAGAACAGAAGAATCTTGCCCTAGCTGCCTGGACTCGAATACCGGCCGTCTAGACTGTTGTCTCTATATCGAGTGAGCTTTCCAGAGAATATGAATTGATACGAGTTAGAAACCTATCTGTTACAGCCAGTCGTATGAGGAACGTCTGTTGACTTATTGCCTCTGCTAACGAAGTAGGAATCACAATTTGTTTAGCGTCTCGACTGTTGGCCTACCCAGCAACGATTTGTTAACCAAGAATCTGTCTTCGCGGGAACTTTTTTATCAAGCCGTTGTCTAGCAATTATACGTAATTATTGTACTAGGTAAACTGTACCAACTTTGTCACTTGAACAATAAATGCCGGTATTAGAAACAGTACGAAATATCTCTCTCTTATTAAGAATATTTGGAACTGTACATTGAAATAGCTCTATAAACCGTTTGGGATAGGACTCACATCTGTTTTTTGCTTAGAATGACCGATACTGTGACCTAGAGTACTGGCCTTTCCTCTTGGGACACTCTGTATTGTAACATTTGTAGAGGATTACTTTACAAGAGCTGTGGGGCGCGCCATAGCTCAAGCGGTTAGTCGCTGGCTTCCAACCGCAGCGGCCCGGTTTCGATCTCGGGTCTGGTCAAGTGGGATTTGTGGTGGAAAAAGTGGCCCTGGGGCAGGTTTTCTCCGAGTACTTCGGTTTCCCCTGCCAATCTTCATTCCACCAATTGCTCCACAATCACCCTCACCTATCATCTGGGGCTGGTACAATGGGCCAGAAGTGGCCGCAGTACATTAAAAAAATATAACAATGACAAAGTTGGGTCTGTGTCTACTTAATGCAGCACTATTCCATGAGAACGTATGGGGGAGTGGAGGTACAGCTCCAGCATTTTTGAACTCGGCACTGGATGGAAGTAAGTGGTCAGCTTCATACCCTAACCGCTTAACCCCTGGAGAAAATGATTCCAGTATCCGTTGAATAGGAGGCTGTATTTAAGCCCAGTTCTGTAAGATACCTAGTCCAAGTCACATTGCGACTGACGGTCAGTCAGTGGGGCTTGTCATGAGCTTGTCATGAGCTCCAGATGGGGCTCGACACCAAGACTGATTGACCGTCAGACGTAATGTGACTTTGGCTTTGAGCTGATAGTTGAGTTCTGTACTGGAGACTGTGAAGATAGGATAATTGACGAATAACCACTGTTGGAATCCGTTGCAAGGGAACGACTGGTGAAGACACAGCAGGCTGGAGAAGGCTAAGTAGTTCATCTGCAAAACGAATGCTTTAATAAGTATTGCGACATATTCTAATATGCGTGTTACCAAGACAGTCCCGCTGCTTTACCACCGCGATGTGACACCTTATATTCCATTGCATATATGGCTTGGGAGGGGGGGGGTTGCAGAACCGGTCTGGAAGCTGTGGTAAAGGAAAAGTAAAGTTGCCCCTGTGCTTAATTAATCACCATGCCACGAAGTCATATGGGGGAGTGGCGGTTTAACTCCACCATTCTTAATCTCGGTACTAGATTGAAGTGAGTGGTTAGCTTCACGCTCCTAGGTCTTTGCCGTCGGGGAATGGGCCCCTCGGAGAGGACCCCATTGTGTTAGAGTGTGAGTGGGTCCCAGAAGCGGTCTTGATTCTGTGTAGAATGAGAAAACTTATCACACTGAATTAGTGACCCTGAAATCAACTGCAACCACGGAAAGGACCCATAAGGGCTGCAATCAGGAGCTGACCCGTGCGTTTGCAGTTGATGTCGATATTTATTCCATACTATTAATTTCATTTGCCTTTCCTGCGTTCGTCTCGTTTTCATCCCATTCTATTATTTCGTTCCTTTATCTCCATCGTTTTAGCATTCTTCTTTTTATTTATATTCATGTTTTTCGTTTCGTTGTTTGTGACGTGTTGCAAAATTCATTCCAGCTGGAATGTGGCGGCGATCATGGGCATACTGTCAGCTTTTGTTTTCCTTTCTTCTCAGAACTGCGTGTAGTTGTCTCCTCTCTCCTGTCTTTGTCTTTTTCTTGCATTGCCAATCGTGTTTTTAATCTGGCATTGGCTTGGAATGGAACACAAAGGCAAGGAAACGTATATTCGGAATGCATATTAAATAAAGCGGTATTGTCGAACTGAATTACAAATAGTTCTAACACTAGAACCTATATGGACATATTTATTTGGTCTCAGCTCTGTTACGTTTCTAATTTATAATTTATGGCCCTTTCACGAATTGCATTCGTAATTTAAACTTTTCATGTTTTCTTGTAGAGCTTTAGGCAGCTTCAGGTTGCTTGACTGTTTGAATCTTATTGTGTGCCATAAATTCCTCTTATGTTTTATTAACTGTCTACACAGCACTCATGTATAGTATAAGTTAACTGTAACCATGTCATTTTTTTATTTCTAAGAAATAAAAACGATCAGTTGGTAATAATTAAGAACAAAGATATTTAAAAAAGAATTAGTTCGATTATAATTAATATTAGAAATAAAAATAATTATAATTAATATTCTAATAATAATAATTTCTAAGAAATAAAAAGAATTAATTCGTAATTACGATTAGAAATATTAGAATAAAACAATTGGATTGTTATAGTTAAGATGAGAAATATTAGAAATAAAAATAATTAGTAGATTAAAATTAATATATTAATAATTTCTAAGGAGTAAAAACAATCATTTGGTTGTAATTAAGATAGTAATTATTAAAAATGATAAATATTGATCATGACTGTTGGAACTGTGTTTGGTTCTAAACACACATACATATCCCTCATGGGATGGTCTAGGATTAAGCCAGGACGCAGTGATAAACCATCTTCTCTCCTGTTCTAAAATTATACAGAGTAATAATATATACTATATGACCATGATTAGCTTGAATTCTTCTGAACCGTTAATGTCAACAAACGAACTCATTTTAGCCTACTTTCCTTATTTTGAAAAGATGAAGGTAGACTTATGAAATCACCTTGCTGTCTGTGTGTGTTTGTATACTCCCCCCCACCTATCAACTTCTGAATGGTTGAAAGAATCTTTATTTTTATGACATGGCACCTGAGCCCATGTCAACGGCGTACTTCATAAATCCATCTCACCAGTCTGTGTGTCTGTACGTGTATTTATATATCACCCCTATCGTTGCTAGCCAGCGGCTTGGTAAAAACGTTCCCGCGGCAATAAATACACAAGCAATAATAAGATAACTATTTGACTTATCGTTTTATATGTGGTCCGCATCGTGTCAAAGGAAAGTATGCTATTACTTCTTCCCAGAACGATCTGTTTACCTTTGTAATAATTAGTATTAAATTTTATGAAGTCAGTTATATTTAGTTTACTTGAAATAAGCAGCTAAAATGAGTTAGTTCCCTTACCGTACTTTCTTAATATAGTCTAGGAGATGAAATGCGTTCGTGAGAATGAATCCTTAATTATAAGTAATCGGCTATCCTTTCAGCTTCGAGTACACCAAACAATTAATTATAGCCAAAAGCAGCGCTGGTATGTGTAATACATAATATTATGTATTACATAATTACATAATAAATACGTTGCGCAACATGTCACAATTTAATATACATAATATTATAATAATATATAATACGTAGCTTTGGTTCGAGCACAGAAACTTTCACAAACGAAAGAATGTGGCGATTACATTTTAAAGAGTAATTCAGTCAGAAATATTCTAGACAGCCAGAACTTAATAAACTTGTTTTAACGAATCTTGAAACGTCTCTGCTTCCCGGAAAAATAAACGCTGTGACGAAAACGAGTGTTTTCTTATGACGCGAGGTATGGAAGGAAATTTCAGAGCTGTTTACATTTTATCGGGGCATTTTATTTTAGTAGTTTGCACTTGTTTTATGGAGATTATGAATGATATTAAGAGTTATATTGTATCGTGGATTAAAAGGAATCCGGATTAAGAGTTATATTGTATCGTGGATTAAAAGGAATCCGGAAGAGAGCTCTCGTATATAAGCACTGACATTAAGAATATGGCGGTTACAGCGAAGAACGAATACCCCTTCGTGTTTTGTATTTACTTACTTACTTACTTACTCATGGAGCTGAGCTCTTCTGGAGGAGCCGCCAATTCTGCAGCTACTCAAGAATTTCCCAGCATTTTATGGAACCCGGAGGTTCATCACCGTGTTCACAAGAGCCCTCCACTCGTCCCTATCCTGAGCAAGATCTATCCAAACCATACCATCCCATTCTATCTCTCTAAGATCCATTCTAATATTGTCCACCCACCTACGCCTAACAACGGGTCTAAATGTTACAATACCACCTTAGATATTTATGAGGAGAAACTGAGCAAAACCACTAAAGACACTGAGCATGTCGGTGTCCCACCGCCCGAGAAGAACACCAAATAATATGCTTCCATTATGTACCAGCCTTTCAGAGTCGCTCTCCTTTCTTATCCCGTGGCATGAGGCCGCGTGGCGGGCAACGCACAATGCAGTGAATTACGTGGAGAGAGACAGAGAACGTTAAGAAAAGTACCACTTGGCATTTAAGTACAGCAGAGCCCGTACTTATAAACCCATTGTTATAGCTTCAATAAGAGAGTGCTTGACCAAGTCAGAACCCAACAAGAGGGGGAGAATGAGAGAATAAAAATNCTGAATGGTAGCAAGCATTACCAGAGTTCAATCGCCTCTTAATTTCATCCTGAATCAGGTTTCGATCTGTTGTCGTTGTTCCTAAATATCTGAACTTTGCCACATTTTCAAAATATCTGTTTCCTATATTTATGTCATGATTTTGCCCTGCATTTTGGTGACGAGATAGTAACATATACTTAGTTTTCTCTGTGTTTCCTTCTAGATCAACCTCTTTACTTGCGTCAATTTATGTGTTTTTCTTTATGGTATCTACATTATCACCCAGTAGATTCACATCATCAGTGTAGACCAACAGCTCATGTGTCCCGTTTAATTTCAGTCCCACCTGGTTTACCTGGACCTTCCTAATTGCATATTCTAAGGCAAAGTTGAAAAGGAGCGGCGATAAAGCATCTCCTTGTTTTAGATCATTCTGGATAAGAAATTTATCAGACAAATATTTGTCTACACGGACTTTACTATACGTTTCGTTTAAACACATTTTAATCAACCTAACTAGTTTCATGGGTATCCCATATTGTACAATACTACCATCCTAACTGAATCGTGCCGGTCACGGTGGCCGAGCGGTCTAAGGTATGCACTGTCTTCGCTCCCTCGGAAGCCGGGATCGTGGGTTCGAATCCCACTCAGGGCATGGATGTTTGTGTGCGTTATTCTGTGTTTGTCTACAGATAGAGGCCTTGCGACGAGCTGATCACTCGCCCAAGGAGTCCTACCGAATATGTAAGATTTAGCAAACCGAAGTGAAACGGAGAGTTTCATGGAGGTAGGCCTAGGCCCAAATTGGGGCTGTAGCGTCACAGAAAAACAAATTGAATTTCAGGCTTTCTTGAAGTCTACAAATAGCCGATGTACTGTCTCATTGTACTCCCATTTTTTCTCCAATATCTGACGAATGCAAAAGATCTGATCTGTAGTTGATCTGTTACGACGAAACCCACACTGATGATCCCCAATTATTTCATCTATATATGGACTTAACCTTGAAAGAAGAATATTGGACAAAATTTTATATGAAGTTCATAGTAGTGATATCCCCCGATAATTACTACTGTCAGTTTTAGCACCCTTCTTGTGAACTGGTACAACAATAGACTCCTTCCACTGATCAGGCAGTTTTTCCTTATGCCAAATAGAAGTAATTAGATTGTGGATCTTAGAACGTAATATTTCGCCTCCTGCTTGAATAAGTTCTGCCGGAATTTGATCACTTCCTGGCGATTTATACCTTTTTAATTTTGCAATGGCACTTTCAACCTCAAAAGGGTTGGATCAGGTATTAAGGGCTCAGCTGTATGGATTTCTGTCCGCCTAACATCACTGACCCTATGTACATTCAATAACTGAAAGTAGTTCCTCCACCAAATTGTCGCGTGTTGGGTGTATAACGCGACATATAACTTCACGCCGTATTGGATATAGCGAACTTTATTTCACATTCTCTCTTAAAATCACACAGTTCACAATCTGAACATTACTGCCATCGGCAGTATTACAAATACTAGACCGCAAATTGACTAGTTGACTTCCTGGCTAACTCCTGACTAACTCGTAACTGCTGGTTAGATTCCAACTCAACTCGTAGGCTGCTGATACAATTTAACTAATTAACTAACTGTGTAGTTCCCTTATATAGTCGCAGCGCCCGCCTGTTACGCAGTGGGTACCGCTGTTGCCTGTTACCCATGTCACAGCTGCGTTGCGTGTTACGTCACCGCGGGGTGAGGGGCGGGGTGTTGACTCGCCTATTACCATAGTAACGACAGCGCTACGATGCTGCCACGTACCGCTGGGGAGGGAGGGGTCCTCCGTTGCGCAACCTGTCACAATACTTGTATAGCAAGATGTAAAACATGAAGTCACTGAAAGGACTAGTCACCTACTTTCCGTCTTACGGCACGGACGGCATAGTAACCTACGCGACAGACGTTTCTTCTATTGTTTTTGTATATTGGTTGCAGCGCTACCGCTACCTAGCAAAATAGGGTAGATACACATATAGACACACAGACTAAAGGAAGGGATTTATGAAGTACGCTGTAGAGTTGGGCTTAAGTGCCCTGATGTAGGTTCATAAGAACTGGTTTAGGCATTCAAAACTTAATAGGGGAACACAGACACAGAGTATGGAGACAGCGTAAGCCTACTTTCGTTTTTTCAAACTAACGGAAATAGGATAAAATAGTAAATAAAGAGAAACATTACAGTAGAATATTGTAATGCGAAACTCTGAACACATGTACGTATATGTTTCACGTTTTCAAGCACGGAAAAACTGAATTCGAACTTGGTAACTAATGTTGGAAGACTGAGTTTGGGTACCATATTGATGCAAATCATTTATTTATATTACTTAAGTCTATAAACATGGATGAAACATGTGCAAGGACTTCTGAAACAAAGAACTACTCTTTAATTTAGTATCCAACAGACTTGTCCATTGAGCAGAGCCCTACTTCAGAAGCTGATAGTCTCCCATTTGGTTAACAAACTTCCTGCCATTTATAAAATCCGACAGTTCAGTACCATGTTCAGAAAAGCCACAACTGAACGTTTTTCTGGGCCAGTTGAATGCATTCCACACTTATATGCCCTATTTCTCAAATACTCATTTTAATATTATACCCATGTCAACGCTTAGAGCTTCAAAGTGGCCTTTCCATGTTGCCATTTCGGCTGAAGTTTGTTCCCTTGAGCTATATTCTGAAACTAAAAAAAAAAAAAGAAACCTTTACGTGTAATGTCGAACATCATGGTTGAGTGGTCAGATCTCTGTTTCCCGTGTTCATATCTCGACCTCGACACCAGCTATTTTGTTCTGTGGTCTTCCTCTGCTTCTTCAGGCTAATTTAGGAACAGTGCATTAAAAGTGTGTTCCTCCAGAACTTTTCAAATTCTTGAAGCACATTCAGCCCGCAGTTCCATTTTATATAAGGAAGGCAATTGAAAAGACTCTAAAATATTCTTTAGAAGAAACGAATTGAAACTTGCAAGAAGTTTATAGATATCTCGGTGCAGTTAATCTTACCACATTCGTACTAATTTGTATAGATCAGCGGTGAATGTATTTCAGAAGTTATTGAAGTTCTATAGAGCTATCTATTATTTTAAACTGAATATCATATTACAGGAGTAGGCGTACGCAATAGAACGTGTAACTCAACTGTATGCGTCCGGAAAAGAATAATTCTTTGTAAATGATTATGAATTCTATCAGATATAACCCGCCCAGAAGCGGCGGAATGAACTTGCCTTGATGGCCGACACTAAGGCCGACAATGGCGGCCCTACCTGAGCATGATGTATGCTCGTCAATTATACCGCATACATGGCATTGTTTAAAGATCTTGACAGCTGAACATTGATTGATGGATTGGTGGACCGTGTACCTCGTTGGCTTTCGACGAATGCGCCATGTTCATTTTGTATTTTTTAACATTATTTATATTTCTCCTCTCCTTCACTCATATGTGTGATCTGATGTTCTTGTCTTTTCCTTCTTTTTTTTAATTCTTTTACATGCCTTTTTCTTCGTTTGTATAGTTACATCGATAGATTCGATTCATCGGCGCTTTGTGGTTACATTTCTGCCGCCAAATACCATTTCATATACTCTGTACTTACTTAATATTTGCCATAATAACGGAAGGTTATGTCGACAGCATCCTAATGAATACATTTTATGAATCATAAATTAAAAATACTTCATCCTATTATGTACAACACTCTCTGTCAGCTTCAAAGAATATTATACTCGTATCCTAATAAAAAGAAGTAAATAATTAAACAAAATTCAGCCTCTCGTCTTTTCTTAATTGTGTCAGTGACTTAAGTAAGGCATTCACTTTCCGACAGAGTTATGTTGCCTTGCAACGGTCTTGAATTTCTGTGCGTTATTTAAGTCACTGTTGCAGTTACTTCAGCAAGTAGTTTAGTCAATTCTCCTTGAATTGTCGTCATAGATAAAAAGAAACAGTGAATAGAGACAACAGGAGATTTGGAATATTTATGGAACATTGAAGCAGTTGTACGAAAATGGGGAAACAAAACAATTACTTTGGAAGTTGCATGCCAGTCTATACCGAGTACAATATTCGGTTCAGTTAGAAACCATCTGATACAACTTGTAGATTTAATATGTAAGGGATTGATTCCACCCCACATTTCTCCCTCCATTCAGCTTTCCTCAGAGATGTCCACAAAATTTTTAAGGAATTAAAAGTTTTACGGTTCATTATCTTGGGGAAACGTGGTAGCGCAGTTGGTTGAGGCACAATGCTACAAGCCGGAAGGTCGCGGGTACAAATCCCGATGGGATCACTGGATTTTTTCAATTGACCTAATCCTTCCAGCCGCACTATGGTCCTGGGGTCGACTCAACCTCTAACAGAAATGAGTACCAGGAATATTCTTGGTGGTAAAGGGCGGCCGGCGCGTAGGGCTGACAACCTTGCCGCCATCTATGAGCCGATTGTCTAGAAAATGTGGGAACCTCAACATCTCACAGCCTTATGGGCCTCCACTGCCTGTTACAGGGATATGTTTACTTACGGTTCATTATCTCTTACATTGCTAATTTTAAAGTAATTATACCTCGTTTTTACTCCTCATGTTTGAAACCCTGTGATGTAATAATGTATGGCCACAATGAAAGTGTAGTAGCTGTCAGCTCTTTCCGTGTTTAGGTTTCATCCTGTGCTTGCTGGTTACCTGAAGTGTGCTGAAGAATTTTATTTGCAAACAGAAACATTTTGCTTTTAAACTCTTCTTCACGGCGATGACAATGAAGAAAGTTGTCTTCTGGGTTTAGGCACCGTGTATTCTTCGTTTTGGCCGATGCAAAATTTTAAGAGT
>NW_019718619.1:3310016-3335656 GCF_002891405.2 Cryptotermes secundus | reverse complement strand
TTGATTCAGGAGGAAATAAGAGGAGACTGAACTCAGGTAATGCTTGCTACCATTCAGTCCAGAACTTTTTGTCTTCTTGTCTGCTGTCCAAAAACATAAAAATCAAAATATACAAGACTATAAATTTGCCTTTTGCTCTGTACGGGTGAGAAACTTGGTCTCTGATATTAAGGGAGGAACATTGACTGAGGGTGTTTAAGAACAGAGTGTTGAGGAGAATATTTGGATCGAAGAGAGGTGAAGTGACGGGAGGTTGGAGGAAACTGCATAATGAAGAGNTATGTAAGTTTTGAGGTTTTCACGGCGATGACAATGAAGAAAGTTGTCTTCTGGGTTTAGGCACCGTGTATTCTTCGTTTTGGCCGACGTTTCGGAGGAACGTAGCGCCTCCATCTTCAGAGCAGTTGAATAGCTGCGGAGAAAAGATACCACTAGGAAGACCTACACATGGGTGGGAGGAAAATAATAAACTCTATCTTAGAAAGATAGCGTGGGGTTGTATGGACTAGATTAGTCTGTGTAATGAACCTTCGGATTTCATAAACTGGGAAATTCTTGAGTAGCTGAGCGACTGGACGCTTCTCAGAAATGACTCAGCTCCGTAGAATTAGTTTAATGGCGCTCTTTCGACTGCAGTGGCTCTAAGCCTGTAGCATAAGGTATAGGCCTATGTACTGAGATTGAGAAGTAATGTATATTGATGTGGCAGTAATTTGGAAGGAAGTAGCTTAATTCGACGTATTTTCTCGGCGTTCCTATGGAGAGACTCAGGAAAATCAGGAAAATCTTCAGCGAGAGTTCTCTGTAATCAGGCATCTCCTGAATAAGTGGCTGTCAACCTCTGTGAGACCGCGGTCCGGTAAATTCTTTTTTTATAAGACGAGGGCCCGGTATAATTGATGCCTGGGCCCGGTACCGGGCCGCGGTCCTGCGGTTGAGAAACCTTGTTCTAGATTGTAACCGTTGCAACAGACTGCGTTGTATGCTTTGTTTGTCTATTCGTAAGAATGGAAACAAACACAGTTACATAGACCACTTGTTGAAAGTCAGCAGAAAAATAAGGTACTAATGTGTCATGAAACACGGTAACTTCTGTGCTTTATTTACGTTTAACACTATATAGCGCCGTGTTTACTGCAGCCCGACATGCTACATTATGAAGATTCTTTGCATTTTTCTCACAGAGTGTATTTATGAATTTCATATGATTCTCGGAATAATCAGCACTAATTTCCTTAAAAAGCACATCACGGTAGCTGAGCGGTCTAAGGCATATAGCTACTGTCTTCGCTCGCTTGGAAACCGGGATCGTGGGTTCGAATCCCACTCAGGGCATGGATGTTTAGTTTGTGTGTGTGCGTTTTTCTGTGTTTGTGTACAGGTAGAGGCCTTGAGACGAGCTGATCACCCGCCCAAGGAGTCCTACCGAATGTGTAAGATCTAGAAAAACCGAAGTGAACGGAGAAGTTCATGGAGGTAGGCCTGGGCCCACTGGGGCTGTAGTGCCAAGGGAAAAAATAGATGATATTAATCTTTGTAATTGAGACGCATTGCATTTTTCTCATTTAAAGTGTAAAAAAGATGAAGTTCCTGTTCTTAACGAATTAAGCACTACGCTATGAAGGAGTATGTGGGAGTGGATATATAGATCCACGTATTCTTGATTTCACAGCTGTACGGAAATGAATGATCAAGTTCACGCCCCCGCCCGCTTAATCACCGGAGAAAGAACTTCCGGTACCCACTCTGATAAGAGACTGAGTGGTCCCTAGAACCGGTCTCGACGACTTGGAGAATAAGAAATCTCGACGCTACCGAAAATCGAACCCCGACCCGTCCGTCCAGCTCATAGCCAGTCGCTATATGGAGTGTGCTCGCATTTTCTGTGATATAGGAATCGAATTTTAAAATGTTATTTAAATGCTTTCCTACCTGCATAGGGTTAATATGCTCCGTTTGTGTTTGAGCCCAGTCCATCCCCCCCCACAACAGCCACATAGCGCTGCCTTCCTAACCCGGAATAGTAATGGGTCATAACATACAAGCATGCAGCGGGGGCAGCTCAAGTTTTACAACCGCTAGGACGGCTAGGACTGACGAATGTTGTTGCTGTTGTACAAAACAGCCGTTGTGAGGTCATTCTGTGACATCACGGACACGTCATCACATAATGCATTCTAGTAAAGTTCCAACTCACAAAGAGAAGTAGTACTACAGTACTACAAAGACGTACTTGGGATAATTGAAAAAAAAAGAGAGGATAAAAGTTGTAGGGCTGACGGAGAGAAGAAGATGGTTTCATTCACAAAAACCCGTTTTTAGTGCCAATAATAAATCGCAATGGGAGAATGAAACGGAAGAATGGAGAACAGAGACAGATTTGTCTCATACCCACTTACCTCACCTCAAGCAGATTACTTTTGCAGTTACAGTGCTCTACACTAATTGTTTATAGACACCAATTCGATGGAGCAGACCGCCTCCCCAAACACTTGCTCATTTAGTCAAGACATTTCCATAATGTTACGAAACCCAAACGGTAGCGTAGTTGGTTGAGGAACTGTGCTACAAGCCGGAAGGTCTTGGGTTCAAATCCCGATGAGGTCATTGGATATTTTTCAGTTGACCTAATCCTTCCAGCCGTACTATGGCCCTGGGGTCGACTCATCCTCTAACAGAAATGAGTACCAGGAATTAAATAACTTTCCTGTGGAGTAAAGTGCGGCCGTCGCCTAAGGCTAACAGACTTACCGCCATGTTTGAGCCGATAGTCTAGATCAGGGGTCTCCAAACTTTTCGAACCGCGGGCCACATTAGGTAATTCAGCACTTTCAACGGGCCGGATAAAATAATAAATTAATAACTCTAGGTATATGAGTTTTATTGAAAGCACAGAATTTCATAAACTAAATACAAAGTACGTGAGAATAAATTATCGTATATTAATGACAACAGACAGTAGCAGCAAATGCTCATATTTTCATCACAAATTATAATAAAACAATGAATGTGAATGATGGAACTCTTTTTGCATTCTTAAAATCTGATTAAATTGAGGTTCAAATTTTGAAAGACTAATCACAAATAGAGACTTTAAATGTTCATCGGATAAATTTGCCCTGTATTTCGACTTGATGTACTTCATCTGGGAAAAAGTTTGTTCACATAGATATGTCGTCCCAAGAATGGAGATCAATTTACAAGCAAATTTCTTTAAATTTGGAAATTGCTCAGAGTTCAGAAATTTATAAAATTCGATCAAATTTCCTTCCTTGTATTTGTCTTTAATATGATAATTTTCCTGAAGTTCAATAATTTCCATTTGAATTTGACTTGGGACATCTGCAGCGTCACAGTCAAACGGATTTTGAAACAATCTAATTTCCTGAGCACTGGAATCCAAATAAGCAAATGACTTCCAAAATTGTTCTTTCAAATCTGAAATGACCAAGGTTGCAAACGAGGAAGGGAATTCTGCTTTCCCTCTTTATGCAACTCTGCACAGTATAGCATATGAACAAAGTTATAGTTTTTCACTTGGCTTTCCAGAAGTATCAACTTTGCTCTGAATGCCTTGATAAGTACAAATAAATCACAGACTAAGTTATTTTCACCCTGCGACTTTAAATTAAAATGGTTCATATGGTTCAACAGATCAGCAAAAAATGCTAATTTCCAAAGCCACTCGATATCTGATAAAAGTGGTTCGTGATGGTTTTTCTCGGTAAGAAATATGTCAGTTTCATTTCTGAGCTGAAAGAAGCGCGAAAGAACCTTTCCGCAGCTAAGCCATCAAACTGCACCACAATATGTCAGGTCAATAAGCTCGGACTCACATTTACCAGTACTTACTGGAAAATTAGTTCAATTGGCGCATTTCTGCACAATTCTTTCGCGGGTAGGATGTGGCTCGCGGGCCGTAGTTAGGAGACCCTTGGTCTAGATAGTGTGGGACCCTCAACATCTCCCAACCCTATGGGCCTTCACAGCCTGTTACAGGGATAGCTTTACTTACTTTTTACGAAACCCAAAGGTTTCTCACCTTGTTTACAAGAATACACCCTCTCCTGTACCAGATGAATCCAGTCTACATATGTATTTCTTTGAAAACAATTTTAATATTATCCCCATCTACAACTAAGTCAGGAGCCGGGTTAACTTTTTTATTGCTAGTGGGGTGGGACTAAGCCCCTTGCACTGCGGCCACTTCTGGCCTATTGTACCAGTCCCAGATGATAGGTGAGGGTGATTGTGGAGCAATTGGTGGAATGAAGATTGGCAGGGTAAACCGAAGTTCTCGGAGAAAACCTGCCCCAGCGCAACTTTGTCCACCACAAATCCCACTTGACCAGACCCGGGATCGAACCCGGGAGCCGGTTAACTTAGTCGGCATAGCCACTGGCTACAGGCTGGACTACCGGGGGGTCGGAGTTCGAGTCCTGATAGGAACAAGAATTTTCTCTTCTGCACGTCGTCCAGTCTGGCTCTGGAGCTCACCAAGCCTCCTAACCAGTGCGTAACGGAGGTTCTTTCCCCGGGGGTAAAGCGGCAGAGGCGTGAAGTGTGCTCGACTTCAGAGCCATCTTTTGGAAGGTCTAACGTTATAGAGCGAGCTCTTCGCGTTAAGGTCATAGTCCTTCAGATAGTCAATAAATTCTCCCACTTATGGATACCGTAGGTTCATTACCGTGTTTACTCATTACCGTGTAGACCAATTGCCAAGTAACATCTGTCTAAACAGGCGACAGTAAAACAGCCGTTGCTAGGGAACAGCCCTGTGGGTATGTTTTATCCCCTGCAATGACAGAACAGGCAATAACGAAAAAGCCGTTTTCTGTGTGGTCCGTGTCGGAACTATGTAACGGACTTTACTGTAGCCAAGGCTTTGTCCACGTACTTGCATATAACTATATATCTAAATTATGCAGGACACAGGCAGAAGAAATACTAAACCACGTAAATCCAAATATACCTGTTACTGGACAAGGATAAGCCACGCACAAGAAGTACAAGAGGCTTCAACTTTGCGGCGAACATACTTACGGCCGTTCAGCTGACTAACTGCAGTTTCGGAGTAGTAGGCCATAATCTGTTGTAAATGCCTGCACTGACCGAAAACCTCTGTATACCTTGTATAAATGTTACTTAGTACAGTGCATGACAAAGGGTGCAGAGTCCACGGTGACCTGGACGCCGTGGCAGTGCGGAGGTACTCGCGCTAATGCTAAGGTGTCACAAACGTAGCGCCTACAAAGAAAGACCTAACTCTCCCTCGTCGTAGATGAGGCCCCATTTCGAAACACGTAGATGTCCAGGAGAGAATACAAATTTTGGTCACGGATATCGAGAAGACTGAAGCCAGGAATGACTGTGCTGCTGTATGGCGATAACAGTATATACTGAAATTTAGTGTTCTCCGGCTAGAGACACAGGGCGACACTGCGCCCCAATTTCGTGATGTTGCAGCCAGTAGGGCAAGATTTTCAGGAAATGCAGAAATGGCACGAACCAGGCAGTCAGTCACAGGACCAGTTTTGCAAAGTACGCAGTGCTGCCAGGTTTTGTTTTATCAGTAAATTCTCGCGTTGTTTATAATTATTAATTTATGGCCTGCTTCGAATGAATCATTCTGTAGAATCTAGTGACGTCATGATTAGGCACAATATATCTCAAATTAAGCTACGATGTCACTTCTACAGCCTCTCAGAGTTGTTATTCAGTACTGTCTTAACATTCTACAACTACTAAATTGTGTTACGTACATATAAAAACACAACAGACCACTGTAGGTCGCGGTGCAAGGGCCGAGAAGACACCCCTCATACATTCATACGTATATACAATATGAGCTCCCGAATGGTTCGTTTAATAGATTATAAATAAGAAAATAAAACGGCCTCTATGTCATTTTAAGACGCGGCAGGAAAGTTTTGAACGTTCCTTTTTCACTGTAAAGAGGTGTAAAGCTACGACAGTCTGCTAGAAAGAGACAGACGTTCTGAAGGGGAACAGGCGCTGTTTATGGGTACTGTTATGGGATCCAGTCATGTTTATGGCAGTTGTAGTGTTAACGTAGGTCAGTGTCTGCTATAGTAGCTGGTGTCATCGTCCTTTACAGCTTCCTCACATACGTCGGTCTTCCTCTAACACCGGCAAAGCCGTCATATGAGAATAAGGAAGACAATTAATGAGACATGTCGGATTACAGGTTCTCGCTCTTGTTGCCATGAAGAATTCTAAACGCCGTGTAGTCCGGTAAAAGTAGAAGTTTCGGAGGAACATATCGCCTCCGTCTTCAGAGGCTGTGGTTGCTTCATGATGATTTCTCTCTGGGCTTACTCTTAGATATTGAAGGTTTAAGTGATATCTTCCTTCGAAGCGTCGGTTAAATTTTACAGAATTACATGACGTTATATGAGAAGATATAACGCTTCTAATTAATGTGACAGTTGAACGAAATATAAACAGTTTTTCAATTGACCTAATCCTTCCAGCCGCACTATGGCCCTAGGGTCGACTCAGCCTCTAACAGAAATGAGTACCAGGAATTTTCCTAGCGGGTAAAGGGCGGCCGGCGCGTAAGGCTGACAACCTCGCCCTCTTCTTTGACCCGATTATCGACAAAATGTGTGAGCAATGACGTGTCACAACCCTATGAGCCTCGACGGCATGTAACAGGGCTAGCTTTGCCTTTTACGCTATTGAATAATTTCATGGAGCTGTGTCCTTGAAGGACTCCTAGTCATTTGTTTTGAGTTTCTTGCAGAGATGACTGTAAATAGTACTGTAAAATCTGTGATGTGACGCTGTATAATAGGATGTTTCGAAGGAACGTACTGCCTCCATCTTCAGGGTCAGGAAGTAAGACACAGAAGCAACCAAGGTGACAGGGCACTTCTCTGAGACTTTCTTGAACTTCTACCTGACTACTCGGCATTCACATCCTAATATACATTATTCATTAAACTTATCGCAGCTCATCTCGTTAAGAAATTTGTAACTGTCAAATCGTGTCTACAATAAACTGACACTAGATTCTATGCTCTATCGGTCTCTCAACTGATTTTCGTCTATCTGAATATTATCGCCTTGCATGTCTAGTGCGGTGTCTTCACTTCTGGTTTTGGACGAATTGCATATTATATTATATTACATTATTAGCTGCTTGGAAGCTGTGGATGAGACCTAGCAGGGAGGCACTGTACTGAGATCGAAATGACAGTTGTCACTAACCTAACTTAAATAACAAAATTTTGAATATATCAAGACAGCCACTGTAGTTGTGAAAACTTTGGATTTTGTGCCTATTTGTGTATTGTCCAAACTGTATCGATGTCCCTCTGATGATGGTCTCTAAGGACCGAAACATGAAGAACTGAAGCAAGAAAATCAGTCACACTAGACGGAACTGTTTTATCATTTTATAATTCTGTTATAAATTTACTTGTTACTGAAGAGAAACAGACATTAAAATCTTCCATTTCCTCTTCTTTTTCGTCTTATTTTATCTTGAAGGATCAGATTCTCTGGCCTTTTCCAGTTCAGAATAATTTCGGAAATTATTAATCTTATAGACCATCTGTAAGACTCTTTGGACGGGAGATCAACCCATTGCAATGCTGCCGCCTGCACACGACATGAGAACAAGTTCCGAAGTTATTTCGTGCCTGATACCGCTCGGCCAATGTAATCGGCAACTGTTCTTTCTTCCGAGTTTCATTCTACCAGTCTTTCTCTCTTACAGATCTAATTGAACTCTGTGGTACTGAAATGCAGTAAATGCGTTTTATGCTTCTTTAAGCACTACGTCACGGTAGCCGAGCGGTCTAAGGCATGTACTGTCTTCGCTCGCTTGGAAACCGGGATCGTGGGTTCGAATCCCACTCAGGGCATGGGTGTTTAGTTTGTGTGTGTGCGTCTTTTGTGTTTGTGTACAGGTAGAGGCATTGTGACGAGCTGATCACCCGCCCAAGGAGTCTACCGAATGTGGAAGATCTAGAAAAACTGAAGTGAACGGAGAAGTTCATGGAGGTAGGCTTAGGCCCACTGGGGCTGTAGTGCCAAGGAAAAAAAAATCACTACGTCATGAAGTCGAGTGGGGGGAGTGTAGTTGCAGTAACATGCATTCTTAATTCTTAACCTTGGCATTAGATGTCGTTTAGTGGTCACCTTCACGCCTCTGAACCTTTTCCCCCGTCAAAAATACCCATTGTACAGGAGAATGGGTTGACCCCAGAGTCGATATGGATGCTGTGGAGAAGAAAAAACTTTTTCTCTAGTCGCTCTTGCTCCTTCATCCCGTACTCAAATCACTATACTGACTGAGCTATCCAAGCGAAATCTTAAGCAGAACAGTAGATAGAACTGAGCAGTGCACATATGGCACTAAGTATCACTGTGTACATCCTAAACTAGTTCTAAGTTCAAGGTTTCAGAATTAACAGATGTAGAAGTGAATCAAAGGGAATTTCATAAAACTTTAATGAAATGTATATTCTGTTTACTTATAAAATATGAAAATTCCACAACTATATGAACCCTCTTCTATAAAATATGACACTGCTGTTTAATTACAAGAGTGACTTCACAATATAGGCCTGTCTTGAATCTTAAAATTTTAAATACGTGAAACTATGTATATTCTGTTGTGGGGTAACTCTACTGCCTTACCAGTGACACGATCTTGCTTACTCGCCTCACCCTAAGTTTGGCTCCATATGGGTGGAGCTGGATAGATCAATCGGTAACGGGCTGGACTGCGAGGGTTCGATTGCCCGCAGGGGCAAGATTTTTGTCTATTCTCTACAGCGTTCAGACAGAGTCTGATACACACCCATACTGCTATGCAGTGGACAGTCATTCTTTGGTTATGTCGGTATGTTGTTGCGACGTTATATTTTTGAGGTGTGAAGTGTTTCGGCTGGCTTGCGGTTGATTGTCATTACGAACCCAGATGTCTTTCTTACCGAGGAAATAACAAGGAAAGTAGTTGGCTGTGACTAAAACATATTGTATAGTTGTACTAACAAAATAAAGGATTTCCAAGGATTGTTTCTCCAAGAACAACTTATTTTGTCTTTATCAGTTTTTCCTGGGTCACGTTGTTCGGGAGATACACAGTTGGACAGATGCAACTTCACCGCCATCTGTGAGCCGATTGTCTAAAAAATATGGAAGCCTCGACGTCTCAGAAACCTATGGGCCGGTACGGTCTGTTACAGGGATTTCCGTACATTTTTATACATATACGCCCATATGTATGTATATGGATTCTGTTACATATTAGTTAAAATTAGAAGTCCTAAAGTGAAACAATCGACAGTTGGTCCCCTTAGTTCTTAACGGTTGTCTCCAATACTGTTATTTTTAGCATATAAATGCACTTAGTTCCTTGAGGCGTGAGGGCTGTATGTCCACGCCAAACTCAGAAAAATCCCAGTATGAAGTAGAAAAATAATCCGTTTTTTATGTCGTATGTTTTATATTCATGATTCAGACATCTATTTCCTTGTTTTATCTGTTCCACGAAATGTGGAGATAGAACCATTAAGAAATATGGCTACGCATAAGAAGAACAGCTGACTTTGTACTGTAATTATCTTAACACATGGCAATGCTTTGTCAGCTTCCATTCCGTGTTCATTTGAACCAATGTCTTCACATAAATGTACGCATTCCAAATTGCAAATGGAAGAAAGGATTTGGTCCGCATTCTTTGTCTGTTGGAATGAAAACAATAGTTAGAATTTAGGTGATGGGTCGCAGGACCCGAAAAAAGCCCTGTCCGAGATGGGTCCAAAAGACACGACAGGGGAATTCCGGCACACTCAAGGAACAGTTGATCTTAAGGACTAGAGAGAAGGGTTCACGTTAAAGCCGAAAGAGATCCATAGGCTAATAGTCTTTGAGAACAGGGTGTTGAGGCGCTTTGGAGAGGAAGTAACAAGAGGATGGCGACAATTACATAGCGATGAGCTTCTTAATTTGTGCTCTCAAATAAATATGATAAAATATGATAAACTGAAGGATGATATGAAACAGATCCGTTTCAAGGATGGAAGAAAAGAGGCAAACGTAAAAAATATAAATTTGGAAACGAAATGAGAAGAAGCGAATTAAAAGACTTGAGCATGCCTGGGAATATAATATTAAAAATGGATGTTAACGAAATAGGACGTGCGGGTGTGATTGTACTGGATAATGTTTAGTGGCGGGCTATTGTGAACTTGTTGACGAGCCTTCTTCGAGCGCCAGAGAAGACGAAAAATCTCTCGATCAGATAAGCAACAACGTTTTCAAAAACAAAGATCCATCGAGTTCCTCGTATTTAAGATTGCGGAGCTCAGCCGAATCTTTCTTGTGATAGGTAATTTTACAACCTTTCTAGTATGTGGCATCGAGTGATAGACTAATTGATGAATTTGAAAAGAACCGGTCATTACCTATAAAGTTACTATGGCAGCATTTGCTGGGGGAACTGAGGAAAACCAGAAAACACCTCAGTGACGATAGTCGGTATCCCTGCCGAGATTGGAACCAAGTACCTATCGAATACAAGTCTAGAGCGTTACGTGTATTCAAACGTGTTCGGTGTAGCTGAAGAAGATGAAGTACATATGGGCTTTTGTAATAAATATTACTTAATGTTTTCTGTGCACATAGGCCTATATGGTTTTGTGCGCATTGTTTAGAAATTATATTTGTCACGGCTTCTGAGAAGTAGTGGGTCTGGAACGGGGTCCACTCAGCCTCGTGATGATAACTGAGGGGCTATTTCAAGGAAATAGCAGCTTTGTCTAGAAAACCGAGATTAACGGCCGTGAGGAACCGTTGCGCTGACCACGTGACAACCTCTATCCGCAAAAGTTGGCACTCATTTCGCCGACAAGCGGCGGTCACTCGGTCGGTATAGTTCGCCTGCGGATTACAGGCCACTGAGTTTGTTTATTTGTCACGGCGGCCAATAGCTAAGTAGGACATGGCAGTGCACCTATTTTATGATGATTTTGTTGTACGTAGAATGTAAAAAAATCAAACGTACGTTTACCGTATTTTGAGAAAGTTTGTCTTCGTAGTCGATGTTGAAGAATATAGATGGTAGAATTGAACTATGTCAGCAGTTGCTACAGTGTGAGAAGTTATTTTCAGTAATTCCCAAATTACACTAATTTTTATTAAAGTATTGGAAAGGGTTAACAATAACACTTACCATTACTTCACCATCACATTTTGCTCATGCGAGAAACGACAAAATCGCATGAAGTAGGAGCGAGTATTGTACGGTCCCTTAGGGCACATTGTTTATTAACAGTTGCAGTCCCGTGTAATACGCTCTCAAGTCCAAGCATTTTGCTCCTGTGAGGTCATCGTCGTTACAAGAAACTGTAAAATCCAGCAGAAAATGCCTATGTTTTACTTCCGGTTTCATGCCTTCTGAAAAGCTGAAGGCAAAAATATTCTATTTAGCCTCTGTGGTCTAGTGGTCAGAGTTCCAGAGGTCCAGGGTTCGATTCCCGGAGCTGCCAGATTTTTTTTTAGATGTATTGGGTCTGGAACTGGGTCCACTGAGCCTCATGACGATAATTGGGGAACAATTTCAAGGAAATAGCAGCTCCGGTCTAGAAAACCGAGATTGACGGCTATGGGGAACCGTTGCGCTGTCCACGCGACACCCTGTATCCGCAAAACTTGACACTAACTTCGTCGACAAGCGGCGGTCACTCGGTCTGTATAGTTCGCTTGCGGTCTACAGGCCACGGAGTTAAAGAGACCCTATTCCTCTAGAAAGAGTTTGGTTTACAGAGGTATTGCTTTTTCTAAACCTGAAGAAAATGCTACTCCTTCTGTTTCGAAAATTATGTTAACCTCTACATAATAGATAAATAGGAAATAGAAGAATAGAAACGTAGTGACTACAGATGTGGCCTTTTAGACTTTTGAATTATACCTATACATGCCCGAAGGAAGTAATTTATACGTACTTAAGTTCACACTTCTTNCTTTTTTTTTTTTTTTTTTTTTTTTGCATCTGTTTTCTATGGGCGCGTTGCACGGGGTTCTTGCGCTGTTCTTTTAGAACTTCAGAGGCAAACAAACCAAACTAGTTCTACCAACTTGAAAACAAAATTCCATGGCTTCCAGAGGCGAGGTTTACTTAGCTGAACGGAAAAACCTGTAAAAAAGTATTTAAATCTTTCAAGTTAATGTGTCGTTAAAAAATGGCCGTCAACTGTGATTTCTTTAGTTTCAGTGGCCACTATCCAAAACCTGCTTATTTATTCTTCCTCTTTCACTCGCTTCTTTAGGTTTTTTTTTTTTTCTGTTACTGGTTTGGACCCATGAATAATGCCTAAGTATGAGTGCATAGCCGCCCTCGAACTTGCCAGCCCAATGAGGACCCCCCAAAAATAGCCCTTCGCATACCTGGACCGCTGATATGGTCGTCCTTTACTGCCTAAGCAGCGAAGAACGTAGTTTGTGCGCAGTTTAGAAGTACCTAGAATTGTCAGAATATAGTCCTTGTGCTTAAATTTAGAAACTGTATCCCTCAACAAGAATTATCGAAGATACTTTCATTAATCAAAACGTTTGCATAATATATTCCATAATATTTTACTTGTTAGACAAATGGGCCTATTAGGATGAATTCGATTTCTTTGAAGACATATATAATTCAGGAACATTCGCTTATTTGTAGACTGGCTATGTCTTTGAACGACATTTGGACGTCCGGCCATGGATTACATGAGCATATCATAAGGTAGCCCAAAAGTCAGTTAAATATACATAGTTAATAAATGTGCACTATAACACGTTAAAATTTATTACTTAGAGCATTCACAAAATCTTTTCGAAATGATACCCTTCATGTTCAGTGCACAGCTCACAACGCTGTGATACCGTTCTACAAATTTTCTGGCAGGTTTGAATCCGAAAGTTCCCATTAATACTATATATTTTACGTTAATTACCTCTTTTTGGATATTCTTACTTCATTCGTTCCTCCTCTACCCTTACAATGTCGAGGTTGCTTTCCCATTGGATCATTTTACAGACGGTAGGACTCGTTGGACGGGTGATCAGCTCGTCTCAAGGCCTCTACCTAAAAACAGAAAAACACAAACACAGCATAAACATAGACACACCAAATATACAAGCCTTTTGTGGGATTGGAACCCACGATTCCAACTTCCGAGCGAGCGAAGACAGTTAATGCCCTAGACCGCTCGGCTACCGGGACAGGCTGGGATATTCTGCTTCTACATAAGGCTCGATAGCTTCATTTCTTGAAGGCTTTGGCCTGCTCAACAATTTGCTTCCAACTACTTCTGTCCTGTATACGAGTTATCCAGTTATAAATTCCTAAATCCTTTGGGTCTTCCCTTACGTCATCTTTCCATCTAATCTTAGGTCGGCTTCTCTTTTCTTATGGCGTGTGGCTGCCAGTCATATAATTTTTTAACTGTTCGTTTCGTCTCTATGCTTGAGATGTGTCCAAGCCAACTATTCTTTGGGCTTTGATGAAGTTAACCGTGTTCCTTCCTTTTATTAGAGTATCTAGTCCATCTCTTATTTTAATTCCCCAGGAGCCATCATGGCGGCTGGAATATTCTATGTTCGGATTTTCTCTCCCTAATTTACTGTTCATATCATTTCGTCTATGAAAATTATGAAGAAAAACTGTATTTAATCCAGGCGCAACTAAGTAGAACTCCTCCATCATGTGATATATCCTACTTGAAATCTCCTCAGCCGTATTGGTATTATATTTTCTTTCTCAGTAGTCATAGTGGGACGCGATAGCGTAGTTGGTTGAGGCACTATGCTACAAGCCGGCAGGTCGCGGAATCGAATCCCGATTACGACATTGTTTTTTTTTTTTCAATTTATATAATCCTTCCATCCGCACCATGGCCCTGCGGTCGACTCAGCCTCTAAAAGAAATGAGTACCATGAATATTCTTGGAACATTCTTGGGGGTAAAGGGCGGCCGGCGCGTAAGGCTGACAACCTTACCGCTATCTATGTGCCGATTGCCCAGAAAATGTGTGACCCTCAACGTCTCACAACCTTATGGGTCTCCACGGCCTGTTACAGGGATAGCTTTACTTTACTTTTACTTACTCTCAGCAGGCATACGAAGCTGATATGAAATTGTCAATGCCGCTGCTGGAGCCATAGGAGAAGGAAACGTGTCTCTGAAGAGGTTGAGTGTCAACATTGACACAAGACCGTTTTTATCGCGGCTGGAGAGCAATATCCACTCGGGTGTCGAGACGTGACAGGTACATATCGGTACTACATGACTTCTCGTGCCTCATTACAGGTGCGTCTGTAACTGCTTCAGCACTGGACATGCACCTACGTGAGGGCGAGGGCACACCAAGGAAACTGGCAACCGCAATTTCCGAGAATTATCAACCTGAGTTGAACACACGTTACTGAATGAAGCAGTGGAAATTGAGGAAACTGAGAGCTATGCTGTCTTACAATTTAACAAGTAGAGATTAGGCAGTAGTGGTGAACGTGTCTGTCGCCGGGCAGAATGGAAGCGTTTCATGCGTAGCACAGATGTTCCGCTACAGCGCCACTGGTTGGCTATGGTGAAGCTGAAAATGGCTGCCCCTACTAGTGTTGAAAGCTTTACAACTTGACTTGTTTGACGATTTCGCCGATCAGCAATTTATTCTTCTGCTATAAAACTAATTTCAGAGTTCATTGGACCTGTTTCAGAAGCTCAGCAGAAATCCGTAGGACTCTAGTATAAAAATTAACCTAACTTAATTATTTAAGAGTTTTATCACAATTTAATCTTTAATTCCTCTCCATTGGTGCCCCGATCTCATTCTTGGAGTATTAATTTTACAAAGATCACCTTTGCTGATGTGAGGATGATTTCATGCTTGCAGTCGAACTTATATCACCTGTAAACGGGTGTTTATACATACAGCCTTCATTCGTGGTATAAATCAATTCATAAATCTCTCCAGACTGTCTGTATGTCTTTATGTTTTTCACTGTCATTGCTAGGCAACGGCTTGGTAATAGCCTTACCGCAGCAACCATTACACACGCAACAATAGAGAAATTTTTGGACGCTTTCGTTTTCGGTGCGGTCCGTGTTTTATCAAAGAAATGTAGGCCATCAGTTCTTCCGAGTACTTCTTGTTTACTCAAGCGTTAGAGAAGTTTATTTCCTTAATCTCAATTTAAATCCGTTCCGTGGAATTACAAGAGTTACATTTTTATATTGTAAAATATTATGGAAGAATTTTATGAATATAAATATTTAAAGGAGACGATAGTAAACTTATATATTGGGTTTTTGGACTTTATCCATCGTCCTGGTTTTTAAGATAACTAATAAAAACACGACGTTTCGGAAACTGGATCTGTTTCCGTCCTCAGGTGAAGGAAAACACCTATTCTTTTGGGTCCAGTGATTGAGGCTAGCTCTTCCTAACGGACCCAACAGAATAGGTGTTTTCCTTCACCTGAGGACGGAAACAGATCCAGTTTCCGAAACGTCGTGTTTTTATTAGTTATCTTAAAAACCAGGACGATGGATAAAGTCCAAAAACTCAATATATCAGTGTGTTATACACCATCGTCAGAATCCTGAAATAACTACATGATAGTAAACTTGTTTTGGAAACAGACTACTGTCTCAGCATTCCGCTTGAGAGATTCAGGAGAACACCAAACATCTCAAAAGAGTTCTATCTTATAGGATATAACGCCGTATAGTCAGTTGACAGCTCCTAATAAAAATCTCAAACAAGGATATGCAGTAACTGCAACTAGATAGAAACCCCATGCCTAGACATACGAACAATAACAGACTCCCAAAACTTGTAATTGTCCTTACGTGACAGAGATATAAAGATGCCATTCAATGGAAGATTATTAAGTCGAAACACACTAGAGCTTAATTCGTGGAGAGCAGAATGGGAAGATATGTCTTATCTCTATTCAGATACCTATGTTAATACACTCTAATTAACAGTTAGGGAGCTTGTTTTCAAAGCAACAGTTTGTTAGCTAAACCTAAACTTACAGACTCTGTAGGTTAAGAATTACTACACTGCCGTGGGGAATGCTGACTGTGCCAATGCTGTCTTGGAGACTGGGACACAAGAAAAGGGAGAAGGGAGAAGAGGAATTTGAGGCTTCTCCAGGATTCACATCTTCCATGAGATTTGGTGCGCAAAACCCGTCGCCCCACCCTGACAAGTTGGGAGCACAATTCCACAAGCAACCGCAGCTCCCAATCCTTAGTCTGCACTGACCTTGTTGGTTGGAGGGGATGTAGGCGTCAGAGCAAGGAAGGGGAGGATTTTCATGCCTAAGTCTCATGGCTTCCAGGGGTTTTGCTCTAGGTTTGCACCTTTGTAGATATGTTTGCGTATTCATAAGCAGTTTCTCCAAAACCATGCATGTACTGAAATCTATATACTGGTATCCGGGCTAATACCTGGTATCCAGATGGTACATACTTATTAGCCCGAATACTGTTTCTTAGAAATGAGGGGTCACGCTTTTGCGGGTCCTAAAGTATTACAATTATATACAGTTAATTGCTAATTCTAATGATGTTTGTGAAAATATTGTAAAAAATTAAGCTAGGCAACGGCGCGATAAATATAAATGTTTATAGCTAGTTGCTAGGCAGCAGTAAGCGCGTCAATGGACTGGCGAGATAGCTATCATGTGATTGGTTTTCTATGAGTTCCGTGCCGCGACCGTTGATGTGCAATCGTTCGGTGAACACGTTTCAACAATAGAGGCTGTTTTCTAAGTGGTCGGTGCGGAGGCTATATAACGACAGTTGCAGGTTTCAGTTTTTAAGGAGGTCAGGAAAGTCTCAAATCAGAGACAGTAAAATATGGTCGCGAGTCTCAAGGGACTCGGACACTAGAAAGACTGCGTTGGCAAGGGCCAGCAGCATATATAGAAGACAGACCCGTCCTCTCGTCAGAGAGGGCGCCCCACAAAAGCAAGACCGTAAATGTCAAACAGTAATAAATATCTGGTCATGAGCCCCAGATGGCGCTCGACACCAAGACTTACTGGCTGACTAACCGTCAGTCGTAATGTGACTTCGACTTCGACTCAGTTTTTAAGTGAAAGTAACAGAGTTCTGAGTTTTGAGTTCTCGGTGGAAGATGACCACGGAAAGTTCGTGTGAAGACTTGCTGTGTAATTAGAAGGCTTCAATCATGTGTAATACCCAAGTATGGAATCCATTGAGAATGTTATAGTTTCTGTGTTGAGATCCGTTGCTAGAAGACGACTAGTGAAGGAGAACCCAAACGCTTGTGCAACGGTGAACTGGGAAGTGTGTAAATCAGCGACAGCGCTGTGTATGAATGTGATTAAGAGAGGCTGTGATCGAAGTGCTAACAAATCCAACCATCCGAACTAGAACCCGCAGTTCCCGTCACGCGTACCACCCTACGCGAGACAATATCTTGAATTATATATGTTTCTACCTTGCCACTTTCATTCTGAGTTTGTTGCGACATTATGAATCTCACAGGCAGTCGGTAAGACTCCTTGGACTGGGGTGATCAGCCTGTCGCAAGGCCGCTACCTGCACAGGACAATACGAAGACAGAATAAACGCATGTCTACAGTGGGATTCAGCCCCATGATCCCAGTGTTTCAGCGGGCAAAGACTTTTTATGGTTCAGGCCACTGATCAGCAGAATTATATGTAAAGCATTAAATGCTGTATGTATTATTTCTCAGTGGTATAGTTCTTGCTTCTTTTAGCATATAACCCTCAGAACTGAACGATATTTTCGACATTGTTAATTTTTTGTTAAAATATAGGGGCCCCTTTAGAGAGTATTTATGATTCGTTATACAGGACTAAAAGATGTGATTAATACTAGTACATACAGCATTTTGATAGTATACTCAGACATAACAAAGATAAACTGCTGTCTCCAGTATTTGTAAACTTCAAAGACTGCATCCTGTTGTGTATGTTATTTAATTGCTTATATTACGACCGTCGACACAACAAATAATATGGGAATATCTTCAATAAAGACAATAGTTGTTAGTATATGTCTTACGTTTAATATAAACGTAATTGTGATACATCTTCCGACCATATAATTAGGTCACCTTCAGCCACTTATGAACATAACTCAAGTGATTAAAATATTGGTTATAATATGAACCCGAATTCTTGCAACTGATGGCTGTGTTTAAGAGAATATACCACGTATAGTTTATATTAGGTATATATGTACGATTTAATATGCAGTTCATTATATGATTGTGATTAAAACAAAGATAAAATAAAGTACAAAAAAAACCTCCATGATTTAGGCCGACCGAGCGACCGCGGCTTGTAGGCGAATTTAGTGGCAACTTTTGCGGATATAGGATGTCGCGTGGTCAGCGCAATGAATCCACACGGCAGTTAATTTCGAAATAAAATATGAAAATAGAAATATTAAAAATATTAAGCACAAACATTAATTGTACATTGTATTTAAAACTCGGGTTAGATGCTGTGTTTAGTCACGTGCAGTCTTCAACTGACGTGTGTTGGTAAGCTGAAAGGGGGGTGGGGGTTGTGTTACTTCTCGTTTGTTGTCGTACAGAATATATACTATTGTATGGTATAAAATCTGGTTGTTGTTTCTTCCACTTCTCACTGTTTTCCTAGATTTTCGTGGGAGCTCAGGTGTTTTGGAAATGTAGGTTTGATGTTTGATGTTTATGTAGGTGCCGGTTGCACAGTCCGCGAATCTGACTACGCCGTTTCGTAACCCAGAAGAGAATCAGAACAATCACCGCCTTGCAAATCTCGAAGCTTATGTAATAATATCTTCTTAACCATGCACCATCGAAGGCTTTGCCCAACTTATTTCTATCTAATGTTCATGCTTAACTTAAAGATGCTTTGCTTAGGCCTCTACCTAAACACGATTTTACTGCCATTCCAAGTGTTCATTTACTAGTTCTTAGCCTACTTTCCTTATTTCGGAAAAAAATAAATAAATAAATAAAAGAGGCTTATGAATTCACCTTTCTGTGTGTATTTGTATCCCCGTAACCGCTGAAGGCCGGAATAGTGGAGCCAGAAGAGACGGCTTGTACAATACTGTATAAATATATATGTGGTATGTGACAAGACGCCTTAAAGCTGGAATAGTACACAGCAACTCCAAAGAGACGGCCATTGCTATGCAATGGCTAGGTAATTAGATCCTAAGCACAACATAGTGTACTAGTAGATTGCTGTGCTCGCTGTTCCCAGCATGGTCTTTCTTGGTTCCTATTCACACGGGACTCTGACTGCTCTGGGAGCCTTTAGACACGATGAGCTTACTCACTCCTTCCAAGACTGACTGAGTGACTGCTAAATTGCTGCTGGTCATCGTTAGCACAACGGTTACTGATCCCAAGCCCAACGGAACACATGACCATTCTTACGATCTGATCAGTCGGTTGATTAGGTTAGTGCTGGCTCTCGCTACCACAGAAGTTCTTGTTTTCTAGTCTCATCAGGGCCCAAGACCATAATTTATTTTCAAGACTTTTACTTGTTTTGAAATGAGGCCTCATTTTCAACGAGAGGAGGGTTCATGACTACTACTGGTCACTCCCTTCTACTGTGGGTGACTCGAACGGGCACTCACTCACTAACTGGCTATCTGTTACTCTCCGACTGACTGACTGCTAAATTGCTGCTGACCCTCGCCAGTCCCCGAGCCCCACGGGACGCATAGCCATATTTTACTCTCTGACGGCTCTGGGAGCCATCAGAAATCTCTCTACTCTTCTTATTAATTGATTGGCTGCGAAATTGCTGATGGCCTTCGCCAGCACAGTGATTCTTGGTTCCGAGTCCCATGGGACTGTTACCATATTTTACTCCCTGACGGGTCTGGGGTCTTTACGATTATTCCTTATGTTACTGTTACGTGTATATCATTGCTGGCCGTCGCCAGTGATTCTCGGTACCGATCGCCGTGGGACCCATGACCATATCTTACTCTTTATACAATTTAGAGGCAAACCGTAGAGAAAACACCGCCTCGATCAGTCGTTCTGTTGGTAGCTTACTTTCCCTGTGTGTTTGTGTATTCCTTCTATCGTTGCTAGGCAACCGCCCAGTAAAAATATTCCCCTACAACGGATACACGATAATAAAAGAATTGCTTGACGTGTCGTGTTCTGTGCTGTCCATGTCATATCAAATGGAAGCAAACGATTAGTTTTTCCCAGAACTTCTTGTTCTGTTTATTTCACAAGCTCATTCACTGCACTCACAAAGAATGCCGTCTTTGTGGGATAAGGTGCAACCTCTTCATTATCCGAAAATGGAACGAAGGTCCACAAGTTGCACACAATGACTGTACCTCCCACTCATAAAATAAACCTGAACCATGTTCATAGTTGAAAATGAAGTTGTGCGAACCCACTCAACCCAGACTTATGCAATGTTTCAAAATTTATTTGTATAAACCCCAACCTCTTCAACGTTAGCCGGAGGTTGTGAGCTGCAGACATGGAGAGGGTGTCTCTGTCTTGCTTGTCGGTTTCAGCTTCATCCACGACAGTAATTAGTTAATTAAGGAACTGTCCATCCAATTAAACCAACACAACATGGGCAAGTTCAGCCCAGGCTGCAATGTTGTGCTGATTAAATACGGGGTGGTGTAGTCTATATAGTGTTCTTGCGTGTAACTACACCAGCCAGATGACATTTCATTGCAGCAGGCGTTGCTGTAGTTACCCTTTTATATTTACAGCGTCTGGTAAATTATATATGCTCTAGATTTACCTGCAAAGAGGTAGATTTTTCGCTTCATGAAGAACTCTTTTAATCACACTGTTCAAATGGAAGTCATACACAGGTTTACACAAGTTCAACTTTATAACTGTATTTTTAACCAACAGAGAGAATACCAACACATTATAATTTATAATACAGTCTATATGTATAGTGTATAATAAGTAACTGTGTTTCAGAACACTGCGTAGAATGATGGAGTTATACCTCCACTCCTCCATATGTCTTCATGACATAGTGCTTAATTAATTAGAAACACAGACAAATTTACCTTTACCTGGCGCTGGTACTACTGACACGTGCATGCGCCCGCCATGTTGGTATTATTTACCGTAGAACATTGAAGTGCACGATGTTCAAGTTATAAAGTTAAGTTTCCGAGGCGCTAATGTAATTGAGCACTGGAGCATGAAGGCATATGGGCGAGTGGATGTATAGACTCACATTTTCTTGATCTCGGTACTAGTTGGAGGTAAATGGTTAGCTTTACGCCCCAGCCGCTTTACCCCCGGGGAAAAAGTTCCCGGTAACCATTGGATAGGAGGCTGGGTGGGCCCAGAGCCGGTGTGGACAACATGNGTACTAGTTGGAGGTAAATGGTCAGCTTTACCCCCCAGCCGCTTTTCCCCTGGGAAAATGTTCCCGGTAACCATTGGATAGGAGGCTGGGTGGGTCCAGAGCCGGTCTGGACAACATGGATAAGTAAAAATTCTTGACCCTACCGGGACTCGAACTCCAACATTTCGGTTGTCAGGCCCGTAAGCCAGTATAGTTACGTATATTATACAGTATGTAAATATATATATATGTTTGCATCTTTGCAGAAAATTATCCAGTTTAAAAGTAAATCGTTAAATTCATCACTAACCATGAAATAAAGAAGATAAAAATTGAGAGAACTATATTAACTTTGCTGTAGGGTAAATGCTTCCACTACTGTAATTGATTCTGGAAGATATAAAACAATAATAAATTATAACATTAATTTCTTAAGGCACGTAATTGATATCTCACAGATTGCCACACTCTTCATGTTGCTACATATCGCTGTGTATGTATATTGGTAACACGTTAACATACGTTCTGTAAATGTTTGTGGGATTATTTGCGATGCTTCAATAACCAAAATGTTACATTTGATGCTCTCACGGTGGTGAGTATGGTGAGTATGAAGAGTGAAGTCTTATGGGTTGTAGGAGAGAGTTCGCCCCGTTTTCACCGCCGAAAAGTAAGCCAAGGAAAAAACCAGTAAAAGTATGCGGTAAGCGCAGGTCAGTGCAGCTCACCTTACCGCGTATTTCTGCCTGTTTCTTGCGTGGGTTACTCTTCGACCCCGAATGCAGAGGTTCTCTCTCTCTCCTCTGTATTCAAGATAAACAGCGGCACGCACACAGGGAGCCTACACAGAATAATACCTGAACAGTGCTGAAAACAAGAAGTAGCCGCTGCAGCACTATAGACATAGGGCGGGTACCCCTGAGAATTTAAATTTTAAAATTTGAAAAAAATTTAAAGAAATTTTTAAATTTTTAAATTGGAATTGAAGATTTTAAAAGTGCCAGTTTTTGAAATTCAAATTGACGTGTGTAAGTTAACAAAGATTTTGTACATATCTGACAGATATCAGCGGGAAGGATTCTGATATGTCGAGACCTGTTAAAACGGAGAAATGAACAATTGGGAAGGCTAGTGTCTTTTAAATTTTAAACTACGTGCAGTGTAGCAGCTACGTGAGAGTATACACCTGATGATGGCCATTTACGGCCGAAACATGTAGTGTAGAAGAAAGGAAGACGAAAGAACTACAATAAATTGTTGCACTTAGGAGAGAATTTGTGTCATATCTTACTTTTCCAGACTATTCCCCCCAAACCAACTACCCCTTCCCCCGGGGGACGCATCCGGCACACTGGAAACCGGAAGTTTCATCCCTTATTAATTTGAAGCATATGCCCATTGCTAGACAACGGCTCGGTAAACACATTCCCAAAGTTACGCTCTCAACAATAGGATAGTGTACATGTACATGTAGTGTGGAGGAGGAAAAGAAGTAAAAACTACAATAAAATTTGTTGCACTTAAGACGGTATTTATCCATATATATAGGATAGCAATTGTTAGGTAACGGACCAATTAACACACATTCTTGACAACAGAAGACGGTGTTTTCCTTTGGGTCCTTGCCGAGGGATTATGAGGGACTGCAGTCAGGAGAGTTGAAGGAGTACGAGGGAGTACAACGGTGTAGTGGAACTGAGTTCAGTTGGAAGTCAGAATAGTTCCAGTGGAGTGTCTAATCTAATCGGAAGGAGATGATAGTGTTTTAGATAGTGATTTGTGAACTGTGGTAACCAGTTGTGTAAAGGTCCAGTAAATTCGATCACCACGTACAAAACCCGTCTTCTTTGTCACGCAAAATCCAAATACGCGACATTATTTTTTGCAATTTATTTTATGATGTTCTCAGTAACAGACTGTATAGAGTCGAATGCTTTGATAAGAGTGAATAATAGAATTGAATACGATGTGAAGGGAAGCGGTCGTGGCCTAATTTAAATATTATGTCTAAATATTTCTGGTTGTACTGCAGAAAATAGCGAAATATTTAAGACAGTATGGCCAATGTTGCTGTCGAGATTCGAACCAAGCGCAGGCGGAAAAGAAGTCGGAAACCTTACCGCATCAGCAGACTTTCTCCGTAATTTCATGTAACATACAACGTCCTCACAAATATGAATCCGCTATACCGAAGAAGGTGTTAGTCTGAAATATACGAAGTGGGCTGATGTGGCACCACGCCATGGCGCGTCTTCGGGTTGTGGATGAAGGAGTTGGGCCTCCAGATGTGGGGGGTATGTGCGAATGTATTGAATAAACAGTTGCGGCCAGCCGACAAAAGATGGCCCTTCAGGTTTGGATTTGATTTGGGAGCTAACAAACCCTCACCGTAAAAAAATATTTTTTTTTACCATATGTTTCACTACGTTTCGGGCTTGGAGTGACTCTTTGGAAAAACCACTTAAACTGAGGTACGTATATCTGACTCAGGATAGGGAGTAGTGGAAGGTTCTTTTTACTACGGTAAGGAACCTTCGTGTTTCATGAAATGTTGTGTAATTCCTGAAAAACTGAAAAAAAAATGGCAGGCTGTCAAAGAGGGCTCAGGTCATTGGCGTTAGTTAGGCTAGAAAAAACATGATAATTTACGTCACAATAAAGTATTGACACCCCTAATAGGCCTACTCATAGCAGGAAGACGTAGGAAATGTGGTCGATATTAAAGCCAGATTGGCACAGAAGCGCTTCGAAACCCACAGATGAAAGCATATTGATCATGATATGAAAAACTATTTCGTTTTTTTTTCCCCATATTTTCTCTACGTCTTGTATTATGAATTGTAACACTAATGTGCTCATATCTCTTCCCATTAAGAAGAAATACTGTATTTTATTCCCTTCACATGTTGCAAAGATCTTCCACTTTTTATTATCTTTATATATTCTTTTTTGCTCATCTGCTTAACTTTATGCATAAGGAGGGGGACGCCTTTACCTGCCCTCTCCTTTTCTCTCTGGCTGAGTTCGCCAACCACCATAAATGTATATTTCTGCACCCCCAAACTTATTCTCTTTTTTTTTTTGTATAAACCTGCACTGCTTTTTTTTTGGTTACTCTCTCTACCCACCCTTCTCATTTTATATTTTCTTGTCGTAATTTGCCTCACCCCCCAAACCCAATGGGATGTCTTAGGAAAATAATGTACGCCAAAGCTCAGCTAATGCAAAATCGATACGGTGCCATTATAATGGTTTGTGTGTGTACTTACAGGCCTGTATTGCAATATATACTCGTAAATCATTTTGCAAGCGTAGCCCAAGTTTTTTATATATAAAAATACTTTGCAGATAAATGAAGAAGGGAATCTAGGGGGGGGGGGTTGAACTAAAGTTTTCACTTCTGTATACAAAGCACAGCTGCTACGTTGGGTTAATCCCAGTTGTATTTCTATCATAGCAAAGTATTCGATACACCTTTAAACACATCTTGCATTTTAGCCACACAGCAATTTTCTGTTAACATCATGGTTTGTGCATTTCAGTTTATTACTAGTGAAATATACAACGTTTTCAACTGTAATCGAGGTAACATTATCTTCACACTGTGCATCCTGTTGCGTGTCCCAGACTTACGTGGTTACTCGTAGCTTAGCCGTCGTCACAACAAAGTGATTTGTAATCAGTCATTATTTTACAGATTGAACATTTAATTCCTGCTACATGTTTCGGTCTCGTAGGACCATCATCAAGCTGCCCCAATTCTACTTTGTCAACAGAAATACAACACTAGACGATCAAACGTCAAGTTATGTAGGATTTATGGTGGACAAAATGACAGTAGGGTACGCTTTCTTCGAGCATTGCAGTTTTTACAGTCGATTTTCCATTCAATAATTTTCTCCACCTTCATGAATTATTCTGGTATTTAAGCAGTAATCTCGATACTGACAGCGTCGTTAAATAGCCAACTTAAAATAATCTCGGATGCATAAGAGCAAAGTTCTAGGTTTTCAAAGAGATCTTTCACATTTAGGACTATATATGCGAACATAATTAAATATAATTTGAATATAATTTCTGATCGTAATGACTCTAGTCCCCTCGAAAATCTAAATGTAATTATTAGTTTCGACCACTGCGGGTTCAAGTCCCGATGAGGTCATTGGATTTCTTTCAGTTGACCTAATCCTTCCAGCCGCACTATGGCCCTGTGGTCGACTCAGCCTCTAACAGACACTGGTACCAGGAATTAATTAAATAATTT
>NW_019718619.1:3290509-3309930 GCF_002891405.2 Cryptotermes secundus | reverse complement strand
TGGGACCCTCAACGTCTCACAACCCTATGGGCCTTCACGGCCTGTTACAAGGATAGCTTTACTTACTTTCTTACTATATATAATCTGTGGGTTGTCTTATCGGTTCCTTTCTAATTGTTGCTGCTGAAAGGTGCTATTTAAATTGGCAGTAAAATTTCAACAACAAAATAATTGTTAAATTCTGCTACTGAAAAAGTCTGCAGTTGTGGAAGTCCGACGATTCATTTGAAATGAACGAGATTCAAAATACAGATTTTGTGAATAAGAATTCAACTTCTTTGACTTCTGGGCATAACCTGTGAGGCCTATAATCTGATATCTTAGAAATATATTTATAGAGTATATTGTATTTCATTTGGATGGTCCTGCTCGAAATTTGTCCCTATTTCTGATACGGAAGTTGCTATTAATGTAACAAAGGGCAAGCACAGAATGTTACCCACAGAAACGTAAATTAAGCAAACATCGTGTTTATAAATGTTCATGGAAGGGAGTTGGCATAGCTTATTTGGAAGGAATTATTTCTGGAGGGACAGAGGAAAACCACACAAAATTCCTGTAGTATTGTCTGGTCTCCAGAACGTCCAGTATTGCTAATCACTGAACCTTGACGTTCTCCCCTTGCTGTGAACTTAGGAATGCAATCTAATTCCATTTATTCTCTTTTGTTTTAGGTAAGTTGAAGAATTTGCATCCCATTTAAGGAGGGCAATGACATTCTCTCAAGAGGAAGGTAACGTGAGTACTGGATGGTTTGGTAGCATTATTAGGGCATACTTCTACAGCATCACCATCGGGATTTATATTTGCACTTACACAAGAACATTTTACTAGCGATTTCCATTGATAGGTATGCCTGAATTTGTTTCCCTTATGTACTCGTATTGGCGTCCTTTAGTCGCAGGGTGCTTAGGAAGGTATTTGAACCAAAGAGGAAGGAACTGATAGAATGCGGGAGAAAACTGCATAAACATTGTCTAGACCCTAATACGTCATTCGGTCTGTAACGCGTGAAGATTACGTCACACTTGCCGCATCATGAAACAAGATGGGACGGGACGCACTCCATAATATTGTCACGTATTTAGGGTCGTGACCTATAATAACGGGCTATGGATTGGATGATTAGATTTATTAACGCCTTATTTTACAATCACTCTTAATAACCAGCAATTTACTATAACTCATAATACGTCTTCTAAGTGTGCTTGCGCTCGTAGTTGCTTGGTTACAGGTCTAAATAAGGCTATTCCTCTGCAAAGTTTTCACTATCCGTTTCCTGGCAATGGATTTTAACACAGGAACTATAGCCGTCACACTCCAGATATCACTGTGCTCAGCACACATAAAGTCTTCAAATCACACGTTAAGTCCTTACAGGCCGACCTCTAATTATTCTCAAACTACTAACTTCCCATAGCTGTATCCTGCAGATAGCTGCCTGAACTGAGTCGTGAGTCGTCTGTTACGACCGACGGTGAATCTTATATTCTCTCGACACGGACCACGTACAGAAAACATATCACTGTACTGTTGAGTGACACACACCACATAGAAAACACAGCTTCCTATATTTATGCGTGCTGGAACGTGTTTACCGAGCCGTTGCCTAGAAACCGGTTGCACAACCCCGTTCTTATATTGTGAGCGTGCATTAATTAGCAACGGCTGTTTCTGTGGCTCAACAGATCTTGCATGGAGTACATACCCCACAATATACTAGGCTGCACAGAACTCCTAACATCCCTTGCAGTATATTAAGCATAATTACGGCCAATTTGAAAACTGCATTTAAGGAAAATACAAAATGTATTGAATAGAAGGAGCAAACCCATCTTAGTATAACAGGAATGCACAGCGAAACCTGTGAGATGGATTGTAGAATGAAATAAAAAAGTCGCTTTATGAAGGTACATAAAGCAGACGTTGTAACTGGTAAATATGACTAAAACTCGACACGGTGAACTAAATTTGTGAAAATATCTCCTTTGATTTTCATCAAGCTATGGGGAACTGTTCATATGTACAGGAAATTTACTGTGTAAGGCATATCTTATGCGATTATGAAGCCATAGCTTATTTAAGATTTTGTCACCTGGGCCAGTTCTTTATGAAACCAAGTGGCTATTACGATGCCCCAATAAATAAACTCGTAAATTTCATTCAAAATGGAGGCACAGTAAAACATTGAAGGTGGCGGTGCAAGGGCCGGATGTCAGGGCCCACCCCTTATACATATACACACATTTTTTTTCCCCCCCTTGGCACTACAGCCCCAGTGGGCCTAGGTCTACCTCCATGAACCCCGTTCACTTCGGTTTTTCTAGATCTTACACACACGGTAAGACTCCTTGGGCGGGTGATCAGCTCGTCTCAAGGCCTCTACCTGTAGACAAACACAGAAAAACGCACACAAACATCCATTCCCTGAGTGGGATTCGAACCCACGATCCCGTGTTCCGAGCAAGCGAAGACAGTGCATGCCTTAGACCGCTCGGCTACCGTGACCGGCACATATACATACATACATATATACTGTGTAAGGCAGACTTTGTTATGGATCAGTACTTCGAAAATATGAATTTCTGACAGCTTTTACTGAAAGTCTGTAATGTCAATTTTTAAAGAATTTGTCGGAACAAATAAGGCGATGACGGACGGAGTAGACAGACGTGACACCCACATAAAGTGTTCTTTTTACTCAGGAGAAACGCGTAATAAAATATAAGTACGAGTTTTAGCATACTGTGCCCAACATAGAAGCTTAACTTATTCTCTGACGCAACAGATCTGCTACGTCGAGGTTTCTGTAATAACCTATTAGGCCTACATGATGATTTTAACAGTTGTTAAAACCACTTCTGTTTTCTAATAGACTTCTCCTCCTCCTCTTCCTCCTCCAGATTCACGGCCATTTTAATTTACCTTTAGCCTCTCTTTTCCAATAGACTCACCTGACTTTTAATTAATATTTTTGTCGCGGAAGGGACAGATTCTGATTAGATATTGACATGTTTTACTACACAGTAGTGCATAATGTCCTTATTTAGTATTGAGGTTGAGATATAAGTCGTTTTGAATTTATTTTGTTGGCTTACTGCTCTGGATAAGCTGCACGTAACTGACATGAGCGGGATTGTCTCTGCAGCCTGAGTAATGCAATGTGCCTATATTTTTCTACATTTTCCTTCTCCAACTATTTTTTATCTCTCTTTCTCTCGCCCATTGGGGGGGGGGGTAGTGGAATTTGGGATTATATAAGCCGGGTATGGAGGTTGCTGATTGCTGTCCAGCTTAATTACTGTGAAAAAGGGCTTGTATAATTTATTCCCTGTGATCGTACATTAGCTTCGCAGTAGATGCTGCCTCGTTTTGCCAAGCGTACGCAGCGTTAGGCAGGTGCGTCAGTCTGCGTTGCACAGAACAGTTCTCAAAACGCGCAACTTGTACCGTGTAGCCCTTAGTAGTAGCCAACAGGCAATCATGGCTCCTAGGCAAAACACAACACTACTTTCGTAGTCTCTCATTTTGTAGATTGTATTGTCACGCGTAGGGGATGTTTTATAAGACGGTTTTTGAATTGGATTATTGAATTTATTGTACTTTCTATATTCACACATTTCGCGACTACAGGACCGCCTCTGTGGTGTAGTGGTCAGAGGTCCGGGTTCGATTCTCGGCGCTACCAGATTTTCTGAGAAGTAGTGGGTCTGGAACGGGGTCCACTCAGCCTCATGAGGATAATTGAGTAGCTATTTCAAGGAAATAACGGCTCCAGTCTAGAATGCCGAAATTAAAGGCCTTGGGGATCCGTTGCCCTGACCATGCGACAACCCTCTATCAGTACAACGCTATCGGTGTTCTAGTCGTATCCTGGCAACTGTTACCTCAACTCACATGTGAAGTCTTCTTTGCACATTCTAATTTTTACCATTGGTAAAATCCCGATAGAGCAACTGTTCCCGTCTTATTTCTAGGTTTTACTCTTCACTGTTAGTAAAATTTCATACTCCATGAGAATATGGTAAACGTAAGAAAATACTTTTTAGTATTGAAACATAATTTAAAATTACAGAATACAAAAATATATAGGTAAAATATAGAAGAAAGATGTAAGTATAATGACTGACTGTTGTAATTATTTTTTTTATATTTTCGGTTTTATAAATTTCAAATTTTGAAATTTGAATTCAGTATCGTGTTCAATTCCTTCAGGATTCTTGTCCTGTTTCCTTGACCGAACCGCGAGATGTGTTTCATGAATGGCGCTGAACAGATGTTCACAGAGGACGTAACAATGAATGTCTTGATCGTCGGCGGAAACTGGACCAGTCAGTTTCCCCTTACCCTCTGTGCTGAGCACATCAACACGTTTTAGTCATCTGTGGTGAATTGTTTGTTTATTGGACAAAATTACAGCAGCCTTCGCTTCTCTTAAATATTTAGCACACTTTTCTTTAGTTAAATAGAAACTGTTGCCTCCTTTTTAACATATTTCGTGTTCTAAAATTTCATAGAGTCTCTCAGTAACTCGTGACGCATCCATTTCGAAGATATTTAAAAAGAACGGTCTTAACAGTGCAGTATAGTACGTAGAGAAGATACAACGAGACTCAAAACTGTAGCTAACAACACGCCTCATTAAACAGAACTAACTTGTGCACTGAAAGCACTTTTCGAGTTTCGAGGCGTCCTGAATATGTCGCGACATGCACTTTCAGGACAGATTAAAGTTTCTTACTTTTACTACCCGTTTGTCTAGCTGTGGATTTACAGCCCTGTGTTGGGCCTTGCCCACTTTTTCAGTTTCTAAATCCCATACACATCCGGTAGGATTCCTTGACGGGGGATCAGCCCGTCGCAAAGCCGCTACCTACAGACAAAGCAACACAAACACAGGTGTCCATGCCTTAAGTGGGATTCGAACCCATGATCCCAGTGTTCAAGCGAACGAAGGAAGTTCATGCCTTAGACCGCGCGGCCACTGTGATCTGCATCTTTTACTATCTGCATGTATAAAATCTTAACATTTACCAAGACAAATTGGTAAAACCCCAAAATAAGTATCGAGTAGTTGAGTTTTCGCTATTTTACCAACACTGGTAACGCCTAGGTTCGACACGTAAATCCTAGGTTTTACCAAAATTCGGGGTTTTACAATAGCAACTAGCTACATGTGGAAATTATGTGACTGAATCACTGTAAAGCAGTATTTGAACTAGTATTCGTTCGGCTGTTCAATAAATTTCCGCTCCCTGTGGAATCCGAAGACTCATGCTTACATATATATATGAGTATTACTTTGCAGGGCTTCGAAAATAGTCAGTAGTGACGTGTGTGGAATAAGTCACAAAAAACAAAGCCTACATGTACAGTACAACTAACGTTTTCACATAAAATTCAACTGTAATTGTAATAGAGATTTCCAATAAATCCAGTCATCAAACCTAGAACCCAGAATTGTTAGTCACGCTACCCCTTATGAGTGCTAATGTGTTATATTGGGCTAGCATCCACATGATAGGTATATTCTACCGGGATGACAACGGAAACCTGGTGTACATCTATAGAACATATTTTCTTTAACCTCTTTATTCTTGTGTGTGTTTTCATGTCATTTCTGCCGCCACGGTAAATTAAAGTTGGGTCCCGTTCTCCCCTTCATGCAACATGACAAGATTTCACATCACCCGTGCCCCCGAACAGGGATAACTAGTGCTGCATAAAGTCTGCAACATACGTGTATGTTGTTAAAACAGTGTCATTCTTCAAACAGATTGTCACATGAACACTTGCCTATAACTCAGCAAACATGTTTGCAGTTTGTGTTGCAAAACCGGCAGTTGTTTCAGAAATAGCCAAACACATTTGTTATTAACAGTGTGCATATTGCTCCGAAATAGAGTTATTAAAAATCGACAATAAGAGACGAGAATATGCAGAGTAAGTTTATGTTCCATTATGCATTTATTGAACCTATCAATACGGCCCAAAGAGGAGAGCAATACAGGGGAGATCAAGAAAACAATGGGCATCGTGACATTGGAACAGCCCTTTGCCTGAAAATGAGGGAAAAAAGTGAAGAAGAACCATTCTACAAAGTCTAATGGCGTGAGTCAAACTTTAAAATCTTACGAAGGCTCTTAATTTCTTGACCAGCCAAACGAACCGTAGCACTCAATATGGTCCGTGTTCCACGGAATCAAATAGAGGTAAAAAGGCAAAACCATCCCTGTTAAAGCCGTGGAGGCCGATACGGTTCTGAGACGTCGAGGCTCCTACATCTTCTAGGCAATCGACTCACAGATGGCGGTAAGGTTTTCAGCCTTACTCCTCCCCCCAGGAAGATACCTGGTACTCCCTTCCGTTAGAGGCTGTGTCAACCCTAGGGCCATAGTGCAGCTGGAAGGATTAGGTCAACTGAAAAATCCAGTGAACTCAGCGTGAATCGAACCCGCGACGTCCCGACTTGTAGCATAGTGCCTCAACCAACTACGCTACCGCGTGCCCCCCCCCCCAGTCAGTTAGAGGCAACTGTCGGAAATTTAAACTCAATAGAAAAGAGTGAAATAAACATTTAAATTCATTCTAAGTGTTCGTTGAGTGTATACTGTTTCATTTTACAAAGTATGTTGTATTCAGTCGAAGTGGCAGTGCTAGAATTGTACAGGCGTATGTTTGAATATTTAGGTTCGCGAAGAAAGTGCGAGAGGAATAGATGTATGAAATGCTTAGTAGGCATTTAGAAAACTCTAATGTCCATTATCATTTTCAGAACAATAAAAATTAAAGTAAGTTTCATCAAATTTTTTTGCATGTCTATGAACTGTGCTGTGTTACCATGAAGCTGCAGCATAAACCGTAAATAGTTTAAAAAATGATCAGAAAAATAATTGAATCTTGGAGATTAAACTGACTCAGAGTCGTATACATCAGCGGACTTTTGTGTTAGCCATGTTGAACTTTCGTGTTAGTTTACATGTTTTGCTTAGGCTGTTGTTTGTTTGGATTTATACAGGCCTATATTTTACACTTCTTTTTATATACAGTATAGACCCTTCTTATTAACGTGGCAGAAACCAGCTTGAGCAAGGGACTCTTTATGAAGCTAATTTTTAATAAATATAATTATTTCAGAAATTTGAACAATATCTCAGTCAATTTTGATTTTCATCACACTTGCTAGAGTTTTCTTAAAACATTTCCGTTTCTGCTTATGTTTTGCCACTACCACATAAATAAACACAATGATATTTCTCCAAAGTAATTCTGTTCACATGACACTTAGGGCAGTAGATCAGAAACATCTGGAAAGTTTCGAAATGTGGTGTTGGAGAAGGATGGAGAATATCAGTTGGACCGATTATGTGAGAAATGAAGAAGTGTTAATTAGAGTCAGTGAGCAGAGGAATGTCCTACACGAAATAAGAAAACGGAAGGCTAATTGGATTGGTCATGTTTTACGCAGAAAATTCCTTCTAAAAGAAGTTATCGAAGGAAAGATAGATGGGCGGATAGAAGTGACAAGAAGACGAGGAAGAAGACGTAAGAAGATGCTAGATGACCTTGGGGACAGAAGAGGATACTGTCATTTGAAGGAGAAAGCTCTAGATCGCATTAAGTGGAGGAATTGTTTTGGAAGAGACTGTGGACCTGTAGTCTTGACAGATTACTGATGATGATGATGATGATGATGTTCTGTCCATGAATGAATGAATATATGAGGGGTAGGCCTCCTCGGCCCTTGCACTGAGACCTACAGTGGTCTATTGTGCTTGACCTGCCCAAGCATAATTATACGTGTATATCCGATTTATTAATATTTTGAGGATGGGAGGTGGTCAGAAATACGACCACTGGCGGGCGGCCCTTATTATCTGTGGTACTGGACATTCCATTTTACTAGCAGATAACTGATTTCGGAATTAGTGGGTTTTTGGACATGTTGTCAGGTATTCTAAAAGCTATGATAACACAATGTTTCGGAAACTGGAAATCTTTCCTTCCTCAAGTGAGGGAGAGATAACTATTCTGTTGAGTCCCTTAGAAAGAGCTAACCCCAATCACTGGACAACCCATGTTAATATATTTACAGCTATATAAATACCTGAGAAGTGTAGATAAGAGGAAATTTGCAATAAAATTGCATGCTTTTTCACAACACTAGGTCCATGATGGATGCCCATATATATTTGGCAATACTCTTTTACCCTCTTATCAACATCACCCAAATTTTCGTCATTCTTCTACATATTTAGTTTCTTCCCTCACACTATCAGCTGCCACAATTCATCTTGTCATTCAACCCCATTTCTGTAGCATAAGATTTTTAGGAGAGGGTGAGATAGGATTTTTTTACGTTTCTTTTCTTACCTTAATCCTACATCCAGAATATTCCAAATTTCTTTCTCCCCACTGTGAATTTGTCTCTTTTTGGGTCTGTTTTATCTTTCTTTCTCATTTTAGCTACCTCTTCGTCTATCATATATATTTCTTGTCCTGGTCCTGCTGGAGCGGGGATCTCCACCATGCATCTTGTGCGTGGACTCAAGAAGAGTGGAATGGAGAGCGGGGGGGGGAGGCTGATGGCGAGACAGGACAGCAAGTAGAATGGGTGGGGGTTGGAAAGGAATCGCGGAGATCTTCGACCTGATAATAAATCTGCCTGTCGCTCTCTCTTCCTCCTTGCGCACTTGGGTCTCACCAGTGGACCCAATTCTGTCTCTGTTACTGTAGGATGGATTCTTTTGTTAAGATGCTCTTATTACACTTACGGTAACTTGAGTGGAATTTTTACATGATTTTACGTTACGACAAGTCAAGATACGGAAGTTTTGGTTGGTTCTGCTACCGCAGTTTTGGATCCCGCAGAGGACGCACTGGTATTTTTAAACGAGCCTGGTATGTACCTACATCCCACGCAAAACTTCAGAATTAGAGCACGTGACTCTCACCAAGTGGGCTGACGTAACGGTATGACTTCTGTTGCTTCGGAAACCGGTATATCCCAGTCGGTATAGCGACCACTCTGTGTGGCTGGAGGATCGAGAAGTACGGGTACGATTCCCGGCTGGGGCAAAATATTATTCGCTTCTCCTTAACGGCAGTCTCTGGCGCCTAGCCAGCCTTCTCTACAATGGGTACTAGAGATTGTTACTCCCGGGGGAGGGGGCTAAAGCGTGTGGGACGTGAAGCTGACCGCTCGGCAACATATAGCGCCGAGGTTAAGAATGGTGGATCTATATTTCCACTCCTCTATACGTCTTTATGACGTGTTTAATCAGTTAATCTCAAGGTAACATCACCTTTAGCTTTTACCTTGTACTGCTTGGAATCTCACTCACCTCCAGCTAGTGCCGAGGTCAAGAAAATGTGGATCTATGCATCGACTCCTCCATACGCCTTAATGGCGTAGTGCGTAATTGGTTAAGCACAGGGACAATTTTGTCTGTTTTTTTTTACTGCTTGGAATCTCGGACCTAATCAGGCTACCTGGCCTGATAGTGCTCACGGTTTGCCTAGCCACTCAGCTATGCAGAATAACATTATAGCTTTTCTGTTAGATTATGACGTAAACATATGGGACACAGTCATGAAATACCCGCATAGCCAAATCCATTCCCTCTCATGGAAGCGCGCATGGTAACTAGTCACCCCTTTATTTACTTACTTTTTTTTTTGTAGTTTAATTGACCATGTTGTTGAGTTTACATGTTAGGATATAGTATCCAACGGAGGGTTGATTGGTCATTAAGTTGTGAAACGTGTGGGAGGGAGAAATCGCGGTCTGGTTGTAGGCTCTACAGCCCTTTTGTTGTGCCTTGGCTTCTTTTTCACTTTTCATAATATTTTTACACAGACGGTAGGACTACTTGGACGAGTGATTAGCTCGTCGATTTTACCTAAACACAGGACAACACAAACACAGAATTAGCGCACACAGACATCCATGCCTTGAGTGAGATTCGAACCCACGATCGTAGCGAAGAGGCGAGCGAAGATGGTTCATGCCTCAGACTCCGCGGCCACCGTGATAGGCTCAGTTGTAGGTACTACCCCAGAATTTAATTGGAAGACCTGAATATAACCACTAAAATGTCAAGCAGGATGGTCAGTGCCCAGGTTGAGATTCGAACCGCGTACTTCTCGAACGCAAGTCACAAGCTTGTCGCTTGGGCCAGTTGATTATTTAAGGACACTGCTAGCCCGTATAGCTTCAGATAACAATGTGGAGCAGATGGTAGAATACGAATTATCAGGGGAAACCGAAGTACTCGGAAAAATAATCCATTCTCAGATACACAAATCGCACTTGACTGACCTGGGATCGAACCCAGGTCGCCGATGTGGAATGCTAACCTCCTGGGCTGTTGCATCCCAGTGTTGATGTTGAATATGAATTCAGCCATAAACGGGATGTATTAATCTGTGGATTAAAGTGTCGGTTTCAGATAATGATTACCGTCTTCAATGTACGAGTATTTATCTCAAATTAAACCCATCATCCCGTTCCACTGTAATGCCCATGCATTATCTTTTAGAGGTTTGTTCGTATTTTCAAGAATTTCGGTGTATTGTGACAAAGGGCTATGGAGCTGCGTCGTGGTTCATTCTAGCAGTGAATCTTGTGGTATCGGCTTTGGAAGATGTGGGTCCCCTGTAGTGCCTATCTCCAGTGTTATCCCCATACTGCCACGGCTGCCATGGAGCTTATAACCAACCAAGATTCTTCTTGCAGACTTAGAGACAAATTCTTTTATCTCCTTTACTTTTTTTTATCTTTTCCTCTTTCTCTCTTTGACCCCCCTATTTTCAACCCCCACTACTTTTTCCAACAAAGATAGATTACTCCGCCATTCTTGCAATTTCCCTGTCGTATAGAAGCTCGTAAATTGTTGGTGAGTTATGGGGTGGAGTAGAGAGAAGGAGAGGGGGAGCTGACGGTGGAGGCAGGGATCGAAGTCTCCCAGGGCCTAAAGAAGAGGATCGCGTCGGATCCAGGCAGGCACAGACATGGCGGAATTATAAACCTATGTCCTGTTCGTTTAACACCAGTTTCTATGGCAGGCCCATGTGTTTTGGCTATATTACTGTTAATTTTTGAAGGTATGTAACTCTGCTTTTTATATGTTCAAAAATTTCACCACTCTTTCTCTCCGTGTATGAGAGTGACCTGAAGCAGCTTCCAGACTCCGAGACTTATTGCCAGTACTTTAACTAAACAGTCAAAATGTCACTGGCAGTGTGACGTACTTCAGTATGGGGGTTCGGTAAGGGCATAACAGCCTCCAGATAAACTTATCATATCAGGAAGTGTCGCTAAGCTAATATGTATTTAGCTCACGTGGGGAGAGAATAAATGCATACAAGAGAAAACAGTTGAGTACTCAAGGGGGTGACAATATTACAATGGATGTTGGAAGGACAGGGTCTGAGGAGATGCACCGGCTCGGGACAGGACCCATTGCCTGGTTCCTTTATACAGGATAATGAAAGTTTTTGTTTCACGAAAGGAAGGTAATTTCTTGGCCATCTCTGTTGCTTTAATTCCAGTCAGTGGGAAGTCATCACAGACTAAGGCGTACGTAAACTCTGTTGTTGTTTTTTTCTGTGGCGCTGCAGCCCCAATTTGCGCCTAGGCCTACCTCCATGAAACTCTCCGTTTCACTTCGGTTTACTAGATCTTAGACATTCGGTAGGACTCCTTGGGCGGGTGATAAGCTCGTCGCAAGGCCTCTACCTGTACACAAACACAGAAAAACGCACACACACAAACTAAACATCCATGCCCTGAGTAGGATTCGAACCCACGATCCCGGCTTCCGAGCGAGCGAAGACAGTTCATGCCTTAGACCACTCGGCTACCGTGACCGGCAAAGTCTGTTGTTTACCTGTGACTAAATTGATCATGACGGATGCATGCGTTTTGAGAGTAGTTAATCTTATGAAAGTGAATGTGGTTCAGAAAGTTAAATAAATCGCGTCTGATGCCTGTGCTGTTGCTTCTATTATGTATGTATTCTTGAACTTCCACTTGAGTAAGTGAAACTGTTAATTACAGTTCTAGCTCTAGATAAAATTCTATAAATAAATTCAGCACTAAAAGTACCATACTTACTTACTTACTCATGGAGCTGAGCCCCTTGAGGAGAAGTCAAATCTGCAGCTACTCAAGAATTTCCCAGCATTGATGGAACCCGAAGATTCATTACCGTGTTCACAAGAGCCCTCCACTGGTCCCTATCCTGAACCAGATCAATCCAATTCATACCATACCATCCCATCCTATCTCTCTTAAGATCCATTTTAATATTGTGTACCCACCTACCTCTTGATCTTTCCAGTGGTTCTTTCCTTCTGGCTTTCCCACCAATATCCTATATGTATTCCTCTTCTCCCTCATTCGCTCTACATGCCCTGCCCACCTTATCCTCCTTGACTTCATGATTCTAATTGTACTTGGAGAAGAGTACAAGTTATGAAGCTCCTCATTATGCAGTTTTCTCCAACCTCCTCTCACTTCATCCCTCTTCGGTCCAAATGTTCTCCTCAACACACTGTTCTCAGACACCCTAAGCTACGATAGTGCATTCTTTTAATTTCTCTAATTGTTCACATTCTGTGTATCAGGTAGCTATTTCTTGGGAGGCAATTACAAATGCTTCTTATTATAGTGAAGCCCACGTCTACTGGCCATCCGTAGTTCCACTGAAACGCGGCCAACTTAAGCAGTTGGCCAAATTACAGAAAATAGTGTTACAGCTTCTCATTTTTTGTCTGTGGTGACTACATCCTTAACTTTTGGCTTGTGCTAATTTTTCCAAAATACTGAATTTCTTGAAGAGTTTTGCCTTCTTTTCTTGACCTAATGATTACTTACTTAATAAAAACTTAACGAATCAGAAGTGAAGGAAAAAGTAATAAAGATCCCGTGATATATTAAATAACAACATAATGCTCTATTCAGTGGACTGTGAACTGCCGATCCGTAGATAGCAAATAAATAGCAAAATATTTGCTTAACATGAATATACAAAGAAGAGATGTTCCGCGAGAATTCCGTTTGTAAAAATCAGCACACAAAAACATTTTTCTATCTGGCCAACATAGCAAGATTTAAATATTTAGGAAACCATAATATGAAGTGCAAGAAGATGTACAAGATATAAGTGGACAGATGGTTAAAATACCTAGAGTTGTTCGTTTTACCTGCCTCGTAAGATGAGACAATTAAATATAGTAGTTGGCCTATTTACAGAGATGACAACTTCATAGGTTTTACACGCAACTTCCTACTGTCTCCGTTACAAAAGATCATTCTTACAGTATAAGGGTTCAGTGAACTTAAAAAGTAGACCCACTTGGAGGTCAGCACTGCGTTTCAGACATTTTGTAAAAATTTTATAATTGTGCGAAGATGAATATTATAAAGTAACTTAAAAGGGCGGTCTGTATTGTAGACAAACGTACACGTATATCTTAACCGCATTCACAATATGCACATAGTCGCGCTGAAATTTCTTCACTCCGAGTTCTTAACGAGTTGTTCAAATCGTTGTGTGAGAGAGACAGGCGGCTGACACTCGAAACGGTTTGTGTTTTGGTAGACTGTTGCTACGTACACAGCACGATGTTTATATGAAAAAAAAATCAAACTCCCATTATTTTAGTCCGCAAGCGAACTATACCGACAGAGCGACCGCCACTTGTCGGCGAAGTTTAGTGCCAACTTTAGCGGATAGAAGGTGTCGCGTGGTCAGCGCAACGAAACCCCATGGCCGTTAATTTCGGTTTTCTAGACCGGAGCCGCTTTTCCTTGAAATAGCTTCTCAATTTTCATCACGAGGCTGAGTGGACCCAGTTCCAGACCCACTACTTCTCAGAAAATCTGGTAGCGCCTGGAATCGAACCCGGACCTCTGGATCTGTAGCCAGGAACGCTGACCACTAGACCACAGAGGCGGTTAGGCTGTTTATATTAGTAACTAATAATTACCCGATTGCATGATTTAGAATATTATTTGCTTATTTAAGTAAATCCCCATGAAAACGGATTGGGGAATGGACATATATTTCCACGCATTCTTATCTTCGGCTTTAGATGGAGCTGAATGGTCATTTTTACACCTCGGCTGCTTTATTTTTTGGGAAGTAAATACCCACTGACACCCAGGCTATAGAAGGCTGAACTCGAACCAAGATGCTGACAGGACTATCATGACCGTGAGATTATTGTATGAATCAAATACAACAACCAAAATGTTCTTTACTAACACGATTTAGCTACTGATATAGTTTTTCATACATCATCTTTCGTAATCATACCAAGCAGAGAAAAACAGTAAATGGTAAACTTAAAGGTGTCCTTTCCACCTATCAAGATTAATATAAAAATCAAAGCGAAGCATCACAAATTGTGAGTGTTCGTTCGACACTCCACTTAGATTTACAACCGCACATGAATTCTTCCGCACAGGATGCTTGAAACTGAATAATTCCCGGTAGCATGGACAAGGTTAGAATAACAAACGCTTTATTGTGACTACTAATTAACTAACTAACTAACTCACTCCACAGAGCTGAGCCCTTCTTGAGAAGCCGCCAGTTATGCAACTACTCAAGAATTTCCCAACAATTTTTGGAACCCGAATGTTCATTACCATATTCACACGAGCCCTCCACTGGTTCCTATCTTGAGCCAGATTAATTCACTTCATACCACCTCCATTCTGTCTTTCTAAGATCCATTTTAATATTACCCACCCAACTACGTCTAGGTCTTCTTAGTGGCCTATTTCCTTATAGCTTTCCCACCAAAATTCTATATGCATTTGTCTTTTCTCCTATTTGCTCTACATTCCCTGCCCATCTCATCCTCATTGACTTGATCATTCTACTTATACTTGGCGAAGAGTTATGAAGCTAATCATTTTGCAGTTGTCACTTCATCTCTCTTCGGTCCAAATATTCTCCTCAACGCCATGAGATGCTTCCACTTTCTGTCCTACATTTCACGGCTGATTTTGTTTTCCTCGTCTTGAAGGAATTGATAGTTTGTATGGGTTTCTGTTGCATATTTAGATGGCAGTCGCTGGCGATCGCCTCATTGAGAGAACGCAGACAGCGCATGCTGTTGCACCGAGGCTGGGCCATTGTTTGTCCACATGTGGCCAGTCACAGGTGTTATGTGCGTCGGAAAGAAGCTGCTGCATCTCCCTTCACGGAGATTACACGCTGCAGCGACACTAATCAGGTGTAATCACTGTGTGTAGCAGGTGCAGCGCTGATTACTCGCCTGCAGTCCGGCCCGAACACTTCGTAAGGGCCGACACACACATAACTCTTGTGGCTCAACACAGTTACAACTTGGCGAGCTGTCTTGTATTGTGAACTGTTAGGAAACAAGGGGACATGTAACACAGGACGAGCAGAAGACGGGAACAGTCGTACAATAATAAATGAATATCATAATATGCATTTGTCACAAAATATCATTGGAGTGATGGACCCAGGGCATGCAATATGCGTTGGAATATGAGCAGATGTACAGAAAAAGCCGTCACAGAGAGCTTTAAATGAAGGGACCTCTTAGGAAACTTATGCGAAGATGGGAGGATAATATTAAAATGGATCTTCAGAAAGACTGGATGTGTTTGTCTGAATTAGATTTAACTGTTTTGATGCGGTTTAGTGGAAGGCTGTTTCATGCATGCTAGTGGATTTCTGGGTCCCTGAAAGATCAGAAGGGTCTTGTTTCTGGGGCTGAAATAGCACGATCGCCTTTCTGCAGTTCCTCATGATTCACAGTTCTACTACAGTTTCCACTTCGAACTGGCTCATGTAATGTCAACTTTCAAGACTTTTATTCGAGCAATTTTAAATTTTAAAGTATTCCGTCTGTAATGCATCAAAGTCAAAGGCACTAAAAAAATTTTAAATATTTTAAATGTCATTAACTATGTACATTTCATATCTTCCTACATATTTCGGCCACACATGGGCCATCATCAGGCAACACTTATTGCTGGGGAGACCACTGCACTGTACACTTTGTCGTTTGTACTCTCAGGCACATCGTTGATGTTGTTAATTTTCTTGGTAGGATATTTTCATCCTATAAAATTAACGGCCGTTTCAGTGTTCCTTTTTATTATGTCTTTCACTTTAGTTGTGTGTTTTTTAGTGTTGTTTGTTCCTTATATTCGAGACTTGATCAGTTAGAAAATCTACTGGGACGCAGACCATCCTGAATAAGGGTTTCTTGGTTTTCCCCAGTCTCTTGAGCTAATTTCAGGATAAAACATCGAATGGGCTACTTTTAAAATCGCTGTTGACGGATCCTACCATCCTATACTGTGGGTCTGTAGTCTAGATAAACGACAAAATCTCATTTCTCGAATCTGTAATCCTCGTGATAACACATTGAAAGAGACAGTCCAGAGACTGGTGTTTCTATAATAAAACTTTAGGACAAAATAAGTTTAGAGGACATCAACACATTCATAGGTAACCACCTATAAATTCAAAATTCAATAGAATAGACCTACCCTATATGAAAACGTATTTGATTCACAGCTACACAGGTGGGCACGATGAATCCAATGGGACTTATCGGTCACAGATGTGGGGCAGAACAGACGGCCCTGAGGTGAATTCAACACTCCCTTTCGGATTAAAGGCTAATCAAGGATTCATTATACTACAGATACCCAACCAGTGACGCACGATACACTATAAAAGGACATCAAAGAAACACGTTTTGGAACTACAATCCTGACGTTTCTATGGAGACAGTTTTCCTATTTTCGCAAGGTCCTTTACATTTTCATTATTGAACTTTAAAGGGAGGGCTTTATATTAATATACAAGCATGTAAAATAATACAACCTTCTTGTATATCTAAATTATTCAGTACAGCATGAGTCACTCATCTGCTGTACATGATTGGGAATGTCTTCAAGGTACGAATATTTTCTATTAGTCTGTCTCTGTTCGACCTTGGCCGCTTGTTCAATTATTAATCCTATACACAGCAGGTAGGACTCCTTGGACGGGGGATCAGCTTGTCGCAAGGCCTCTGCCTACATACAGAACAAGCAGCCTCCGTAGTCTAGGGGTAACGTTCCCACCTCATGACTCAAGGTACGCGGGTTCAAACCCGGCGGAGGTCGTGGAATTTTTAAGGGCTGAAAAATTCAGGAAACAAGTCCTCTGGGAGGGACTTTAAGCCATGGGTCCCGTGTCGTAGATTTACGACACATAAAAGATCCTCATGTCTCTCGGGGACCTCTGAACAAAATTAGGCAAAGTTTCCCGCCCAAGTAGTTTCCAATGCCTCCGGTAGATGGGAAAGTATCGGGTACCACTGCCAGCCTCGCTGGCTGAACGGGGCTGATAGCGAGCACCAGTATCGGAAGGGTATGGCGACTGGTAGAATATCGAAGGGAGACATACAATAGATTATTAGTCGCAGTGCATGGGGAAACCCACTCCCTCCAATAATAATAATAATAATAATAATAATAATAATAATAATAATAATACATACATACATACATACATATAGAACAGAACAGCATAAACAGAGAATAAACGCACACAGACTTCCATGCTTCGTGTGGTATTCGAACCCTCGATCCCAGCATTCGAGTGAGTGAAGACAGTTCATGCCTTATATCGCGCGGCCACTGTGATCTTCACGAGTATTTTATCAGATCTGAATTGAGAAGAAGCGGGTTAAAATCCTTACCGTTTTTTCTCGTCAGCTCTAACTGAATTCTGAGAACTCAAGATAACTGCCCTCTCCCTCGGTTCTTTCAGTAACAATTCGAACCATTCGTTATTTAAAAATACATATTTTTTTACTGCTACTGGGGTGGGACTAAGTCCCTTGTACCGCGGCCACTTCTGGCCTATTGTACCAGTCCCAGATGATAGGTGAGGGTGATCGTGGAGCAATTGGTGGAATGAAGATTGGCAAGGGAAACCGAAGTACTCGGAGAAAACCTGCCCCAGCGCCACTTTGTCCACCACAAACCCCACTTGACCAGACCCGGGATCGAATAAAGCTACATAACATGATCAGTTATAAGTAGGACCCGGATTTGTATGACATGTCATATTTTTTCCTAGGGTTTATTCCTATTTTTAAATGTAATTATGCATGTTTCCAGTCATTCTTTTTGAAATTATGTCGTTTTTATTGTGCATATAAATGCATATTTTAGAGTTTTATTGGTTTTACAGCATATTTTGGCATAATTTTGAAATAAGGTTATATTTTTGTCATTTTAGAAACAATTCTTTGATATAATGTAAAATTTCGGCTCCATAATGTTTAGTATTACAAAATAAATTTCAGGCTGGACTGTTGCTTCAATGTGGAATAGAGTTCAAGTACATGAAGTTCGTATTAAAAACCATATTTTTGACTGGGCAGTACTTGCAGTTACAAAGGCGAAAATTTGTGAAATGCAGCATTTATGACCTGGCAAGCCGGCCTTTCCCAGTCGAGGCAGGAGGGAGGCAAGTGTAACGGGTATTCTCCTATTGTACTCCGTCTTACTATAAGGTATATACATCCCATTCTTTCTTGGAGAGCTTAGAAGTATTCTATTTATATGTGTGGAGGGCATTATAAGACTTCAGTTTGACTTTACAATGCTAAAGGGAGTACATGTAGTTCAAGGAGCGCAAAGTTGCGTAGTTTTGTACAGGAGTTTGGTGAAAAAGTGTTTAGTACCAATGGCAAGATATTTTATAGTAAGTTGTGTGGTGTGAAAGTTACGGCAGAAAAGCGATTTACTGTGCAGCAGCATTGTAAAACTTTTAAACATGGTAAATGTTTAAGCAGATTATCTACAAAGGATAGCAGACAAAGTTTGTTGTTTAAAAACAGTTCCACTAATTCTTCTTCTTCTTCTTCTTCTTCTCCTTCTTCTTCTTCTTCTTCTTCTTCTTCTTCTCCTTCGCCTTCTTCAACGAACAATGGGTCGGAATTTTCGAAGGATTTGTGTCAGTGGATGGTATCTTCGAATATTCCATTAGAGAAATTGCATAATCAGCACTTCAGACAATTTTTGGAGACATACACTAGTCATCCTATCCCAAGTGAATCGACGTTAAGAAAGAATTATCTCTCTACATGTTATGAAGATATGTTAAATAAGATTCGAACATCTGTTGCTGACAACAAGATATGGGTTTCCTTGGACGAGACTTCTGACGCATATGGGCGGTATATTGTGCATGTTATAGTTGGGACCCTGAAACAAGATCAGCCTGGAGAGAGATTTCTTCTTGACTGTGAAGTTCTCGAAAGAGCAAATCATTCGACTATAGCTGTCCTATTTGATAATTCCATGAAGTTGTTGTGGCCAAATGGAATACAGCGAAATAATGTCCTTCTCCTAGTAACAGATG
>NW_019718619.1:3280168-3290464 GCF_002891405.2 Cryptotermes secundus | reverse complement strand
GAAAATGGTCCATATTACTTGCCTCGCTCATGCATTGCATAGAGTGGCTGAAGAAGTTCGAGGACATTTTCCTGATGTAGATAGGCTAGTTTCAAACGGAAAGAAAATGTTCATCAAGGCCCCTCTTCGAGTGCAGAAATTTAAACAAGAAGGTCCTCCACTGCCACTTCCTTCACAGCCCGTCGTCACACGGTGGGGTACATGGTTGGATGCTGTGGCATATTATTGTGAAAATTACACAGCCATTAAGAAAATGTTTAATGGCTTTGACAGCAGTGAGTCAACATCAATTAAAGCTGTCAAGGACTTATTCTCTACCACTCTAGCACAAAATCTGGCATACATAAAGTCAAACTTCTGTTCAATTTCAGGTGCAATAACTCGCCTGGAATTTGTAGGGACTGAACTCTGTGACGCGTTGGACACTGTAAAGAGCATTGAGAATGAACTAAACCGAACTCGTGGTGAAATAAGTGACAGGATTAAAACCAAAATAGAAAGTGTTCTTCATCGGAATGCTGGTTATTCAACATTATGCAAGATTGCAGATATACTTTCCGGTAAACTAGCAACATTCGAAGATGATACAGAACTGTCACCAAACGACTTGACATTCTTCAAATATGCTCCTGTCACATCATGTGATGTGGAACGAAGTTTTTCCAAATACAAAATTATCCTTAGTGATAATCGGCGATCTTTAAAATTTGAAAATTTGAAAATGCATGTAGTTATAAATTGCAATTGTAACAGTGAAAATTGAGACGTGAATAACTCAGTGAAAATTGAGACGTGAATAGCTTGTGTTCTTTTAAATGGTGTTTTTAGATAACAGAGTTAAGTTAGTGTTCATACCATGTGCACCAGTGTTTGTCTAAAATATGAACGCAAATATCAGTATTAAAAAGAAAACAATGAATGGTTTAATCCAGTACGAAATGTCGAAATTCCATCAGTTTTCTTTCCTTCAGAGACATAATAGGGCTAATTTGGTAAGTAGGACCTACTATCATATATTCATCATCTTTATTCTTAAACTCTAGTGAAAGTTGTAATTAAAATTGTGAAATTTTATGTCCCATTTAATATTTAAGGTCATATTTGACATAATTTTGGGTCATAAGTGCATGCATATATTTATAGTTTTTAGGTCATAAAAATCCGGGCCCTAGTTATAAGAAACATAGATAATATTACCCGTGAATAAAGTAAATTACCACCCTTTGGAACGTAAAACTTTGAGTTGTTGTTGAGAAATCGTAAAGAGTAAGTTGCCTCATGCCAAATACAAATATCCCCCACAATACATGCTGAATTTCAACTTCTTTCCTCCGAAATGCACGTTCAGATGATTGGGTGTTTATTTCCATTATCTTCTGGAAAATACTGAGATTCCTTATAGCTGCTTCCTGCTTTTTTCTTTAATAATATAGAAATTATTGGACCTGTCATTTATTGAATATTTACATATAAAAAACAAATGGTTCAGGATAGGGAGCTCTTGTGAATACGGCAATAAACCTTATGGTTCCATAAAATGTTGGGAAGTTATTGAGTAGCTGAGCAACTAGTGGCTACCCAAGAAGTACTCAGCTCCGTGAATTTTGTTATTTGGTCATTTATTGAATAATCACGGTATCAAAAGAACAGAAAGTATAAGCAGTCAGCACACAAAACTGATTTTGAAATACTTGTTCAGTAAGCACACAGCAACTGTACCATCCCCATAATTTATAATGCTTCTATAGCTAAATCGTAAAATCATCCGGTGTAATTTATTTTCTTTCCCTCATTTCATTAATTATCTTAACACGTAATCTCTCTTTCTTTTTCTGGTGGTAGCATGAAACATATAATCATTATTTTCCCCATCTTTCTTTACACTCAACTACATCTCTTCTTTATAGCATACTCAAGATAATCAGTTGATGACAATAACCATAAAAATAATTGCATTCGTGTTTAAAAGCGTGATGACTCTTAGAATTCCCCAAAGAAATCAAATACCCTCATCGTATGTTACATCGCCACAAGGAGAGCTACACGACATCACATCGTCTATTTTGTTGTGAAGCACTTGTGTATCGTAAAATGTAGTGCATGCAATTAACATGTCTCTGTGTTGTAACAACAGCTGGGCTGGATGCGGCAGTTAATAAACGGCGATTCTAATGCCGACGTTACTAAAGGCAAAATCACACTTACCACTACTCATTCTGGAGAAAGCGTTGCTAAAATTCGAACGATAAGAGCTCAAGTGCCAGCTGAAGAGAGCAAATATAAATGTTGCTTCATTCTAACAGGTACTAAAGATTTTACAAAATTGTGGCTCCGAATTATGCATTTACTCGACGTGTGTATGTTCTCCAAATTTTTCAATATATTGTACAGCGTGAGCACACTGAATTTCGGATTTTTATCCCCTTTTGTGTTACACATTGCGTTCACTGTCTAATATCAGCACAAAGGTAAGTTTAATTAACAGTTGCCTCGAATAAGACTTAGGTTTGTAACAGTGTGTCTTTATCATACATCCTTGATATAGGCCTACTAAAGATAATGGACCGTTATTACTTTGAAAATATTAAATCATATGGTTTAGTTGTGTAAACTTTGTAGAATGAAATTATTCTATTATTCTATACGATAATAAGAATTTCAGACCCTCCCTTATAGGAAACACATTGCTTCTTCATTTATAGAAAACACTTTGTTAATGCAGTTCAGGGATAAAATTTATGTTTACTGTGACAAATATATGAAACACATCTGTAAGCAAAATGTTATATCAGGTTGCATATGCGACAGCCATTTGGATTCAAAGGGTTAAATCTCGTTCTAATAATACATAGGCCAACAAATTCAAATTTCATCTTGAGTGGAATGCTGCCAAGGTGGAATAATGTGCCATTTCCCATTTATGCTCTTTTTCACTGCAATATTGCCAATAAATATCTTGGTACAACGTTGGCAATCTTGTTATGTCTTCCGCAGTTTCCGGGTTCCTGTCTCTGCCTAGCACCAAGTTTTGAGAGATTTTGTGAATTTCTGCAGTCCTATGCAAATTCTGGTGTAAGGTACAGAAATATGTAGAGAATAGCCCTTCCATTTGACGCTGTGGGTGCAGTGAAGTTGGAAAGCTTCATTCTGCCAAACACAAAAAATTATGACATCATACAGCTGTCTGTACTGAGCGGAGCGCACTTACGTTGTGCTTGCCCGGGATGCTGTCCGTCCATGAAGTTCGAGGCACGCTCCTAGCGAGCGGGTGTGGTTAGTGAAGGCATCTGAGATATTTAAGAGAAGTGAGGGGTTTACTGGCAGGGGCAGCGGGAAGTAAATTGGGGAGGAAGTCTCTGGGAAACTAATAAGACAGGCGACGAATGCCTTCATATCATATTGCTTGGTATTCCAGTACCGTCCTATAAGAACTTTAAAGCAAAACCAGCACAATTTTATGATGACTTTCGAAGGCTTACTTTACCTAACGTATTAAACACGATCTTCATATCGAAAGAATAAGCAAGTATCTTGTCTGTTTATTTGTTTCTCTATTTCTGTTATAATAAAATGGAATGATGAGCCGTATCTTCTGGGATGTAACGCCGTGTAATCCGTTGAAAGTCAACCCATGTTTCGGACGAACACATCACCTCCATCTGCGCAGTCAAAGAATATGGGAAGCAAAAAACCAGCATAAAGCAATTCGCAAGGGGAGACGCAGATACCACCAAACCGTCGGATGATGTTCAGCGGACTGCATTGCCTTATATGCCAGAAGACAGAACTCTTCATAACTACCTCTGTTAAGAATCTCAGACCCTACAAGTGTCTTAACTGGTTGTTTATGTTACGGTAAATTGTATTAATATTTAATTATGTGCAACTTTCCAGTGATTTAAAATTACTTAAATTTAACTAATCTAAACTTTTGTCTTACAAATTTAAAAGTCATACTGAATAGATATTACGTATAGGCTACTGCATACAACGGAAAATGATTAATAAAATAGGCGCCATAGAAGCATAAAGCCAGTTAAATAAAAGAGATCAAATGTGTCTGAGAACAGTGTGCTGAAGAAACTATTTGAATCAAAGACATGTAAAGTAAAAGAAGGGAAGAGGAAAATTACAGAATAACGGATGACGTCGTAATTCGACTTCTTCACTTAATTTTGTATATTCGTAAGTTGTATTTACTTTGTTTTCAATTTTGCCTAAACTAATACCTTCCCTGACAATTTCTAAATGATTATCTTCTGCTGATTCATGCGAATGTGAGAGACATCAATGCTTCATATCCTTCAACATCGACATGTTTTATATCTCTGTTTATAAATAAATAAATAAATTATAGGCAAGAAACGTCGACCTGTGTGGATTACAACAGAAACATAAATACATTCATAGGGTCTTAATTTTGTTCGTTTAGTTTTCTGTATGAGGAATACTGTAATGAGCTACCGTGGGGTATTAACTTAGACCAGCGTTGCATTTCTGACGGATTTTCCTTATAGAATAGCAGCGTACCTAGAAAAAATTCAAAAACTGGAGATTATATAAATATCTAGCATGCATTCTGATCCCCTTCAGCTTCTGTTTCCCTCCTGTTCTAAAACAGAACCCTAATCTGAATATGAGCCTTTAATACTTGAGTCGTCTCCCCGGTGGATCGGTCCAGCGTGACAAAGCTCAGTAACAAACATGGCTGGAATGCGCAAGCAGCAAAGGATTTAGCTGACTTAAAATGTTTAGCCTCTATGATTCATTTATTCATGACACTTTTGAAAACAGAATAGGATCTGGTATCTGAGAGACGAAAGTGCTCTGTTTTCTATTTTGGTTATTCTCGGGTTTAAGAACCCCAACATCTACATCCATAGATACTATTTTGTGATGACATTTATTGTAAGTTGTCCCTGCGCTTAATTAATTGAGCGCTACGCCATGAAGACGTATGGGAAGTGGATGTATAAATCCAGTTATTCGTGATCTCGGTAATGTTTTATCTATTGTAGGATAATTAATGTCAAATATGAATATCAAAACCGGATCCATCCTATAATATATTTGTCCATAGCATTACTTGGAAGATTCTGATTTTCGGGGGAATATCACACTTAATATTTTATTGAATTCATAAATATTATTATTATAATTTCTGAAGCGTTTGTACATTCTCTTAACTCTTACCTAATAAAATGGTCCATCTGGCACAGCATCCACGCACTCAGTGTTGAGGTATAGGTGAATATGAATCTGATGTTATATTATTTTACAACGCCTGAACTCAGGCATTGTCCAAATTTTAAATCTGTTCATATGTAATTTATAATTAAAACGTGACTTCAGAGTATACTTAATATCCCTCATAATTGAACCTGAATTGATAGGTAACTTTGAACCAGGAGGGTGAAGAAATGCCTCATTAAAATAATTTGTTTTAAGTCTTTCAGACTTTTCTTAATTTTAGCTGTTTTTAGTTCTTTAAATGCGGATAATACTGTTACTGCAACGCCTCGCAAATAAATCCCATGACTAAGACGCATTTAAAATCCCGTAGGAACACGTTTCTACTTCCCCGTGGCAGCTGACTCTTTCATCATGTTCGCTTCACGAAGTCAGTCACTCCTCCCTTGTCGTTCATGCTCAGTCGTGTTTAAGATTTTGTACAGTGCCGTTCGTATTGACAGTTCATAATGGTGGAGTACAGAGCGAACATCGAGTTTTGTTTCACGTTGGGCAAACAAGTACTGAGACTTTTCACCTGATAACACAGGTTTATGGTGACAATGCTGTCTCCCTCACGTTGTTTTCAATGGTATTTGAATGGTTGAAACGATTCAAAGAGGGACATGAGAATCATCAGTATGATCCTTCACTCTCTCGAAATGCAGACGCATTCGCAAATGTCCGTGAAATGGTGACACGAGATCGTCAATGGACTCTCAGAATGATGGCGGATGAATTAAACGTCAATATTTGAGACGATTCGTCAAATCCTCCGTGCGCAAAGTTCGTCCCACACAGACTCACGGACGAGCAGAAGCAAAGGAGAGACACATCACGCCAAGGCTTCATCCAGACTTCTCAAGATGATCCCCGTTTTCTTTGTTGGATTTTTCTCTTTCAAAAGGTGAAAATTCTGAATGTAAAGAGGTTCCAGGATGAAGACATTAAGAAAAATATGACGGAGCACTGAACGCTGATCCTTTGGAGGCCTTCGCTGACTGTTTTCAGGAACTTTTTAAAGGATTCAAGAAATGTAATCAAGTGGACGGAGATTACTTTGGATAAAAATAAAATATTTACTTGTATTTTTTATTTCTCTCACAACAGTCCTGCGACTTTATTGTCAGACCTTGTATTTATTCGTCGTTTAGGCAATTTAAAACGTTCCTTACAGAAAATAGAGCTTTCGGTGGTCACATTGACCTGTATTCTTAAAATTATTCCTGTCACTAATCATAATCTAACAAGCTTCACGTAGCAGAATCCTTGCGGAGAAGGTGACAGTTGTTCAGCTAATCAATCTGTTTCCTTTCTTTTATACCCAATGTTCAAATGAGCCTACCTCTGGACCGTACATTGGTCCAGTTGAATCCAGTTTACACCGCCATACGCTATTCCTTTTTAAGATCCATGTTAGTGTTATAACTTAGTGCTGTCCCATGCTCTCTACATGTTCCTGCCCATCACATTCTTTGTTAGTTTATTACCTAACAATATTTGATTAATTTTAGAAATTGTGGGGCTGATGACCTCTGTCTCCTGAGATATGTAGCCAACTGAAAGTCAACCGACCTTTCGGAGGAACATGTCGCCTCCATCTTCAGGGTCGAAGGGTAAACCAAGCAAGAAACCAGTAGCTCTACTTTCTATCTGAGTTATGTTGCTTTCTTGCTTGACTTATTCTTTGATCCTTAACTTTCAACGGATTACACTTAGTTTTATTCGGAAGACAGAATTCTTCATCAACACCGCTGTTAGAAGCCCGGATCCTATGTAAATTATGAAGCTCTTTATTTTGCGTTTTTACTGCTCTTCATTCCATTGCTGCTTCCTCTCTCTTAGGCCCGAACATCAACCCCTTCTTAAACACATGCAATCTCCTGTGTCTGTATCGTTTGGTGTGAGGGAACTATATTTATATGGCGGCAGTAAATATACGAGATGAGGGGAATCCAGTGACTGGGTTTTGCAAGACTGTGTGTGTTTACGTGCGAACTTAACAGCCCACAGGTCAGTTACAAATTGAAAACGATTCGAGAAAAACAAATACAACAAACACAAGCAAAATTAAAAAAGAAGGCAATTTATTTAATAATAATAATAATAATAACAGTTCCATTAACATAAATTAAAGTTATAATTAAAAAGAGAGAAGATTGAAAAGAATTTGTAATACATTAGTGTATAATACTATAATATAATATAATATAATAATATTATTAGTAGTAGTAGTATTCAATTCTTAATACATTTACTTACTTACACTACATCCCAAGGCCAAGTCATGCGTTAATATTAATTATTATTTATGTAGGCCTAGTTCAACACAGACTGAGGGTGTTTGAGAACAAGATGTTGAGTATATTTGGACCGAAGAGAGATGAAGTGACTGGAGGATGGAGAAAACTGCATAATGAGGAACCTCATAACTTTTGCTCTTCTCCAAGTATTATTGGAGTGATCAATTCAAGGAAGATGAGGTGGGCAGGGCATGTAGCACGAATGGGGGAGACGAGGAATGCGTATAGAATATTGGTGGGAAAGCCAGAAAGAAAGAGACCACTGGAAAGAACAAGGCGTAAGTGGATGGACAATATTAAAATGGATCTTAGAGAGATAGGATGGGATTGTATGGATTGGATTGATCTGGTTCAGGATAGGGACCAGTGGAGGACTCTTGTGAACACGGTAATGAACTTTCGGGTAGCATAAAATGCTGGGAAATTCTTGAGTAGCTGCAGAATTTGCAGCTCATCAAGAAGGGTTCAGTTCCATGAGTAAGTAAGTAAGTAAGTAATTAAGTAGGCCTAGTTCTTCTAGTATAGAACTTTCGCCGTTTGAAATTGTGGATAAGTCCGTAGTGTGCGATTGATAGAACTGGAAATAAACGTCAGGCAGTTAATTAATCAGTTTGATTATTTAATGCCTTATTCTTGTCCGTGACAATTTATCAGCGTCCGTCAGACGATATATCTCTCAAGTTATCGACTGGCCGGCAGAACGTGCCGAGCAGGAACACCGTAGACAATAGTTGCCAACTCCCCGCACACCCAGAGGTAATCAGCGTGTTTCGTGTCCCGTGAGTCATAACGACAAAGTGGAGTTGGGTTGGCTGCCTACCCTCCAGGAGAGAGAGAGAGTGTGAGAGACTGTTTGTGCGTGCGTGTGAGTGTCTGTGTGTGTGTGTGTGTAAAAGAGAGAATGGAGAATGTTGTGTCTGTTAAGAGGGGATGGTTAGATACGAAATACGAAAAGGGGATGATTCAGTTTCTCTCCCTTTACCTTACTTTTTCCTTCCCCTAAACCTCATTGGGTTACCGCGTGATAATGCGTAATATTACTTCAGATAATATGCAGAAGATATGCTTCAACGGAAAAATTACGATCCATTGCATTTTTCACACAACTGTATAACAGATAACGGGCTTACAGCATTCCGCAGGCAGTATCAATAGCACTTGTCAAGGACCAGCAGACTTAGTTCGCGCGTTGCTTTGGTCTATCAGGCGAGTATTGAAAAATACATTTTCAAATACTTACTTACTTACTTACTCATGGAGCTGAACTCTTCTGAAGGAACCGCCAATTTGCAGCTACTCAAGAATTTACCAGCATTTTACGGAACCCGAAAGTTCATTACCGTGTTCACAAGAGCCCTCCACTGGTCCCTGTCCTGAACAAGATCAATCCAATCCATACAATCCCATCCTATCTCTCTAAGATCCATTTTAATATTGTCCACCCACCTACGCCTTGGTCGTCCCTGTGGTCTCTTTCCTTCTGGCTTTCCCACCAATATCCTATACGCATTCCTCGTCTCCCCCATTCGTGCTACATGACCTGTCCACCTCATCCACCCTGACTTAATCATTCTAATTATACTTGGAGAAGAGTACAAGTTATGAAGCTCCTCATTATGCAGTTTTCTCCAATCTCCTGTCACTTCATCTCTCTTCGGTCCAAATATTCTCCTCAACACCCTGTTCTCAAACACCCTCAGTCTGCGTTCTTCCCTTAATATCAGAGACCAAGTTTCATACCCATACAGAACCACAGGCAAAATTATAGTTTTGTATATTTTAATTTTTATGTTTTTGGACAACAGGCAAAGAGACAAAAGGTTCTGGACTGAATGGTAGCAAGCATTACCAGAGTTCAATCGCCTCTTAATTTCCTCCTGAATCAGGTTTCGCTCTGTTATCGTTGTTCCCAAATATCTGAACTGTGCCACATTTTCAAAACATCTGTATCCTATTTTTATGACATGATTTTTCCCTGCATTTTGGTGGCGAGACAGTAACATATACTTAGTTTTCTCTGTGTTTACTTCTAGACCGACCTCTTTACTTGCCTCAATTAGAGTTTGTGTGTTTTTCTTTATGATATCTACATTATCATCCAGTAGATTCACATCATCGCTGGTCAGATAGCCGAGCGGTCTAAGGCATGTACTGTCTTCGATCGTTAGGAAACCGGGGATTTTGAGTTCGAATCCCACTCAGCGCATGGATGTTTAGTTTGTGTGTGCGTTTTTCCGTGTTTGTGTACAGGTAGAGGCCTTGCGACGAGCTGATCACCCGCCCAAGGAGTCCTACCGAATGTGTAAGATCTAGAAAAACCGAAGTGAACGGAGAAGTTCATGGAGGTAGGCCTAGGCCCACTGGGGCTGTAGTGCCAAGGAAAAAAAAGATTCACATCATCAGCGTAGACCAACAGCTGATGTGTCCCGTTTAATTTCAGTCCCACCTGGTTTCCCTGGACCTTCCTAATTGCATATTCTTAGGCAAAGTTGAAAAGGAGTGGCGATAAAGCATGTCCTTGTTTTAGACCATTCTGGACAGGAAATTTATCAGACAAATGTTTACCTATACGGACTTCACTTATGGTTTAGTTTAAACACATTTTAATCAACCTAACTAGCTTCATGGGTATCCCAAACTCCATTAGAATATTGTACAATTCTTCCCTCCTAACTGAATCATAGACTTTCTTGAAGTCTATGAATAGCTGATGTACTGTCTCACCGTACTCCCATTTTTTCTCCAATATCTGATGAATGCAAAA
>NW_019718619.1:3263864-3279962 GCF_002891405.2 Cryptotermes secundus | reverse complement strand
CTTAAAGTAATTTATTCTTCTAAACAGGCCTCTAATGTTCTTGTTCTTACTGTTCATTGCAAGCTCATCAATTTTGTCTTTCAGTTATTCCCTCATTTTGTTCCTGAAATGCCTGCTGGTTTCACGTCTTATATTGTTCAGATTATCCCCGTTTAACTCGTTCGGATCCTGTAACCATTGTAATTTGGCCTGCTTCCTTTGATCAAATAATTTTGAGCATCCTCCTTCGAACCATGGCTTATGCTTCTTCGGTTCATAATAACCTAGACTCTCTTTGGCTGACATTTTTATATTCTCTCTAATAGTTTTCCAAGCTTTACTAACATCCACCTCAGTTTCCAAGTTTTCCAAAGCCGTGAACCTATTTCAGATTTCAACATGATACTGCTCTTTTCCCTCTACCTCATTTAATTTCTTGAGATTGAACCTCTCCATATGAATTCTGTGTGTTGTTTGTTTGCTCACTGCCAGTCTTTCCCTAACCTTTACCACCACCAGGTAGTGGTCAGTATCACAATTTGCTGCCCTGAATGATCGGACATCAAGTATATTTGAGTGCCGTCTCCTATCTATCAAAATATGGTCTATTTGATTGTGTATCTTCCCATCAGGAGATGTCCAAGTAAGTTTATGGATGTTACGATGTGGGAACATTGTACTTTTGACAGTAAGATTTTTTGATGTGGCAAAGTTTACGACTCTAACTCCATTATCATTACTAATTTCATACAAACTCTCATTCCCAATTGTTGGTTTGAAAATGTCTTCCCTCCTTACTTTGGTATTGAAATTTCCTAACAAAATTTTCATAGGGTACTTTGTGAATTTATCAAATACATGTTATAGTTCTTCATAGAATCTATCCTTTATGTCATCAAACTTATCTTCTGTTGGGGCGTGATCATTCATAACAATTATATCACTCCAGCGACCTTTTAGTATTATATACGTATGATATCCTTTCACTAACGAATTCTACCCTCTTTAACTCCTGATACGATGATATGAGATTTGACACATTTTCAAATATACGTGTATTTATAAATTATCAGTATTAATGTAATGCTTCTCATAACTGTAAATACGTTTGGTTTACGGCCTACAAAATGAAAACTCACATTCAGTTCCAAACTTTCTGTCTAATTTATTTGGAGCTAAGGTAAAATCACATCAGGGGATTAGTTTTTTTTACTGTAAGTGACGTGGGACTAAGTCCCTTGTACTGTGGCCACTTCTGTCCTATTGTACTAGCCCCAAATGATAGGTGAGGTTGATTGTGGAGCAATTTGTGGAATGAAGATTTGCAGGGGAAACCGAAGTACTCTGAGAAAACCTGCCTCAGCCCACTTTGTCCACCACAAATCCCACTGGACCAGACCCGGGATCGAGCCCGGGCCGCAGCGGTGGAAAGCCAGCGACTAACCGCTTGAGCTATGGCGTGGCCTGGATTAGGTTTTACGGAATTCCGTTTTTGAGTAAATTGTTTTCTTTGCAAACTGTCAGGATCTGATTGATTGATTCAGATTCGAGTTAAGAGTTCTAGAAGTATATAAAAGTACTGTCACAGTGACAAGTCGCTTTCCTTTCTTTGAGGGGTAATGATTAAGGTTTTTACATATACGTTGAACAGTTTTCTTGTATTTGGGATAGTCTTTAAGTCACATAATTATTTCTTCCGTCAGTAATGTTTTGGAGGGTTGTGAGAGGGGCGTATATAGCCCAAATTCCTGAAATATCTTGACCTGCAAGTTAAAATTTATTTCGAGAAGAGAAATTTGGTTTCGGAAAAACTGAAAAAATATATGAGTAGTAAAAGGTAAAAGTTAAATTTGTTCCTATGCTTAAGTATTTAGGCACTACGTAGTGAAGGCCCATGCGAAAGCGGATGTATGGATCTTGACCTCGGCACTAGTTGGAGGTTAGTGGTCAGCTTCACGTCTCGGCCATTTTATCCCGGGAAAAGAAGACCCCGTACCCACTGGATAGGAGGCTGAGTGGGCCCCAGTGTCATTGTGCACGCTATGGAGAAGATAAATATCTTGACCCTATCGGGATTCGAAATCCAACCCTTCAGTCCAGCCAGTAGCCAGTCGCTACACCGACTGCACTAGCCCGGTTCCCTTTATGAGCAGTAGAGTTCAGTATGTACAAAAATGCAACCTTCCTCTCAGTGTTATGACAATATACTGTTTCATACCACAGTACAAATGGAAAATACCCCAAAGCTCTACGTTAAGACATTTACTATATAGCATATCAAGGATGTACAGTTACGGTAGCCTTGCAGAGTAGTTCGTGTATTGTTTGTGGGCGCTGTTTGAATCCTGTCTTATTTTTTAAATTACGTGGATATGTCCATTATGTTAGTATTTGGGCATGTCTATGCACGTCTGTTTTCGTATCGCCTTAATTACTCTCAAACAAACTAACCGACATCGTGCAGCTGGTGGCTACCTCGTATTTTTACTTTTAATTACTTAAATACGAACAGAGGGCTCCGCAAACTTCTGAGGTGTGACGACATTGGGGTCACTTACCGTAGATTCCTAAGATTTTGTCATGTAAATTCCTCGAAGAGCATGCAGCTTTTATTAGGACATCTTATGTAGAATATATCAACAAGCTGAGTTACTATTTTCCTTTATTTTTGATGGAAATAATTAATCGAGTTTTCGTTGCACGTATCTGAAATTTCAGTAGAGATAGTCACAGACGTACAATTCCTTTATGTAAGAGATTCTTTTTTTTTTTTAAAATACATATATGGCTGCGTTATTCAATTCTGAAATTATGCCTGACAACATTTATATAATTGACATTTACGAAAGCGTTTTTTTCGCATGTAATCTTAGAACTATTACAGTTCATAGCAGTCTGTCTTTATAATCTAGATAGAAACGTTTAATGAGAGAAATAAATTGCCCCAAGTTCTCTTCAAATCCACAAATTTCACAGAATTTCCAGTTTCGCGACTCCGCTATGCAAGGAGGCGTAGGTTTCATCTGAATAAACAAACAACAAAGCAAAGAAATAAGAAAGACACAGCAACCCAGTCACGAAACCTGTCACGCCAGCGGACAAAGACACTGTCAGGCAGCTCACGAGGTCAGTGGGGTCCTCACGGTTTTGTTCAGAGCACCGAAACTTGAGCACTCTTCGTTACTAACATTTACTGTTTAAAATCTAACTTGCAATTTCACTTCGAAATTAGATAAAATTCTATTAAAACCTCTCATTTTTTTCAGATCTCTCTTTATTATATTATATTTAATATAATATTTTTTTCTAGTTCTCATTTTTTATAAACATTTAACTCACTGGGCCTGTAGTTTACTCATGCCTCCTATAATGAATATATTTATTTAATTGTTCCTTTGACCGAATTTTATTTTTCAGTTTAAATTTGTCTAATTGCTGTTACTACTATATCAGGGCAATTACTGCTGCTTCTCACTTATTTCATTAGTGAAACTGGTAGGCCTGCGCAGTAGTTACATCGCTGTCTGCTTTGCTGATATATGTACACTTCCCAAAAAGTATATGAAATCACTGAGAGCAGGTTTTAATTTTCTTTTTGTGATTGGGGAATGTAATAACTTTTATAATTGAAATTATCTTCCTATCACCAATTGCTGTTCCCTGTTTCGCGTAAAACTTTGGAATTATTTAATATATTAACAGCTACAGGGTGAATTACATATATATTCACAAACGACACATTATAAACAGTGACAGAAGAATTAAACAAACATACTTTATTTAACATGTTTTCTCTGCTCATGTTTAAGCCGTTAATTCTAGTGGTGGAATAAAATGTGGTTTGTATTTAACAGCTACTAAAAATATAAATGCTTTCTTGTCCTCTTTATTCAGAAATGAGTATTGTCACGCGTATGGAGGGACTGTAGACGTGGTTTAGATTGATGACCGAAATTATTGTTAGGGCACGTGACTGCATTTCATTATTTCACGCACGCACGCACACACACACTAGTACCTAGTCACGTCTTCATTGCCGTTGTTTCGTAGCGGTTTCCAACGACGGACGTTCCCCTTCCCCTGAGTTCCCGAACTGTCCCTGGCCACAGCTGGTACCTTGTCACATCAACAGCTCACAATGATTGAAATGCAATAACCCCCTACCTCACTCACTCACCAACCAACGCTCTTCACTGAATCCTCACTATCTCTAGCGCGTATCTTGTCCTGTTTATAACATTTCGGCACGTACCCCGTAGAAAACACCGTTTTCCATTATATTTGTATCCTGTTGGTGCCTTGGAATTGTGTGCATGTCCGTTGCGGAGCCGTTAGCTATCAACGGCTGATGTATAGTTGCTTGTTTCACGGTCTTTATCTAGCAACGGGTCTACATGCCACGTTGCTTTCTACAGGCATTGCGCTTGTGACGTCAGTGATCGGCCTCGGTTTTCTTCCCCGTGACTTGGTTCTCGCTGTGATTACTTTCCAACTGCTCCGGCTACATGCCAGAATGTCAGAAGTGTGCATTATGTTCTTAAGTTTCAAATAACTGAAGGCAGCCACTCTTCTGATTTTTTTTTACCTCGGTACTACAGCCCCAGTGGGCCTAGGCCTACCTCCATGAACTTCTCCATTCACACTCTTCTTATTACTCGCTACAAATAAGCTGACCGCCTTTCATGATTTTGCATTGAATTGGATGAATGAATCAGCATCTCGGTGGATAACACTGCAAAACATGGAGTCTCTGAGCACATCCTACTTAAGCACTTTAAACAATGAATTTCTTATAAATAACATATAAAATTTTAATTCCTGCTTCACATGAGGAATATTACTATTCCGTTACAAAGATCAACCGGTCAATGCTGTCTACAGAAAACGGTCGTTACTATTTGCGGGAACAATATTGAAGAGTTACCAGAATATGTTAAAGCTGGTGGTACATACGAATGTAAGAACCACTGAGTGTGACTGTAATTTAGTGTAATGTACTCGATGAGTGATGCACAACATAAGCTTACTAGTTAACGGTTAGAATGTTGTAGGATTTGAGGTCACAGCGGTGGTTATAAAGAGTCTTCTGGGATATAACACCATGAAATCTGTTGGAAACGGCTTTTTATCCCAGATGAGAGGATTCTACAAGTAAATTGTTATTTGTTTTAGAAACCAACCGATCCGTTTTACACGAGTTTCAGTGATCAACTCAGTGTATTACAAAAACAGCAAATTTCCATTTTGGAAAGTTTACGGATAAAATCTTGGCCGAGGCTAGTTATTTTCTTTGGGGTTGCTATTTATTTTCATTTCCCCTCTAAGGACATTCTTGGGTGTCATCTCGAATAAATATACGACCTCTTTAACATTTTTCAAATCGATCACCCTCGTGTCATCTTGCCACTCGAGGTCACATAACCGTGACAGTGGGAAAACTTTGTTAAATAAATAAATATGCTTATTCCTACTGCAACTGCAACTACTTTATCTCGGTTTCATTGCCATAGTAACATGTTGAGATGAGCATTTATCGGTGTCATTTTAATAATATATTGATGTATGGAGATCCATATCTTCTGTGGGAACTGATTACTGTTAGGAATATATCTGACTGCGTAATTTGTGTTGTGTTACAGTGAAGTTGTAGTCATTTTTAAATTAAGTGTAAAAGAAATGATGTGTGGTTTTCCTTTCTTTCTTATCGGAAACTGATGGAAAAGTAAGTGATATTGGTTAGGTTTGTCTGGGCCAGTTTCATATTCACCCCCCCCCTTCTCAAACTCGAACATTTTTGTTGGCTTATCTTCCCCTTCCGCGGCATATATGCAGCATCTTCCTCGGACATGGCGGCGGACGCCATAAATTTCGAGGCACCATCCTTTTAAATATTCAGCACACTGTGACACGTCCATAACGGATGGCGATTTCCCAAGATGCCTTTACTGCAATTTCTTTTCTTGCGCTTTGCATGGAAAAGGAGCCTGAGCAGAAAGATAAAAAAGATCGCAATATAGAAACCTTTAAGCGCAAAAATGGTCCAAATCTTCTAACATGAAATGTTCATGTTAGGAACTGTTCTGTAATTACAGATAATTGTCTGTCCTGTAAATGACAGATTAAGATCTGTATTGTAATGGATTTTCCCAAAGTGTTTCTAAGCAACGGCCCGGAAACACGGTCGACGTGCAACAGTGGAACATGTATCTCGGTGGACGAATATTATTGCGCGTTGTTAGGCAACAGCGCACCAGTGAAGTCACTGACTAGGAATCACGTGACTCGTTCTCTGTGTGATCTTCCTTATGCAACAGTAAAACTGTTTTCTGTGTGTGGTCCGTGCTGAGGCTATATAACAAGTTTTACAGAATAACACCAGCAGTTCAGTTCAATTCAATTCAGCTCAGTTCAGTTCAGTTCTCGTCAGGAGACAACCACGGGACGTTCGTGGTTGAAGAAGAGTTAGAAGTCGACCTATGAAGACTTAGCATGTGAATTGAAGACGGTATGTGTTATAATTGTAGTAATTTTGAAAATGTTACAATTATTTGTAATTATAACAGGTGAAGATCAAATAAATCCAATTTACAATCCAAGCCCGCGTCTCAGTCACCGATGCGCATGGCAGTATTCAAAATTAAAAGCAAGTAGAATATGTGTAAATATAGACCTGTAGTTTTCTTAATGTTTTCACCAGAGCACATAAATGATCCCTGTTCTGAGCCGAGCCAGATCTGTCCAAAACACACCTTCATACCTGTATTTTATACTTGAATATTAATTAATACAATTGCTTCATGGATGGGAAGGTCTTTATAGTGCTCTCTTCTCTTCAGGTTTTTGACTGAAGTTTTGTACACATTTCTCATCTCTCCCTTCTCCATGCTCCACCCATCTCATTCTCCTTGATTCGATCATCGTAATAATAATGTTTGTTAAAGAATGAAAACTGTGGAATTCTTCAACACTTGACTCAGTGAGTCCCTTTATCTCTGTTTCAGTCATGTTATCTGAACATATTTATGTCTTAACATGGAGAACTTTGCCTCACACAGTCACGTCATAGTAAAGAATAAGTTCGATACAAATGCAGATATGATTTCAGGGCTATTGAAAAAGTAAGTACCAGCTGCACGAGAAGCCGCTTATGGCTAAAATTCCATATGAAATCGTATTATCAGTTGCTGTTATGTATTTGTGGTGCTTTGAAGTTGTCCACTTGAGAAAATTACTTTTCATTACTTGCGTTTCTTATAGCCCGTCTCTGTGATCTAGTGGTCAGAGGTCCTGGTTCGATTCCTGGCGCTACCAGATTTTCTGAGAAGTAGTGTGTCTGGAACGAGGTCCACTCAGCCTCGTGAGGATAATTGAGGAGAAATTTCAAGGAAATAACGACATCAGTCTAGAAAACCGATTACCGGTCCTGGGGATCCGTTGCGCTGACCACGCGACACCCTCTATCCGCTAAAATTGGCACTAACTTCGCCGACAAGCAGCGGTCGCTCGGTCGGTTTAGTTCGCTTGCGGACTACAGACCAAGGAATATTTTATGCAAGTTGATAATAGTGTTCTGGACCTCGATGGAAGTGAAATGTATGAACACGACGAATAAGATGACCTGAACGTGTGTGGACTCTGAGAGGATCAAAAGGTCCTGAAATTTGCAAGAAGCAAGAGATTAAATCATGCAGACAGTGAAATATTACGAATTTCTTAAACAGTAATGAATTTACACTGTCACCATTTGGTGCGGAAATGACAGTGATTTAAACTCTCTGAAAACTACTTTTCTTTCGTCAAGGGAAATGTCACTGTACGAAGGGAAAAGAAATGAAATAACCTGAGCGCAGTTTATACACACAACACGGTCTAAATTAGTTCAAAATCTGGAGCTATTAGCCCAGATGTTGTCATAGTATCGGCAACTGTGTGAAATCATGGTATGTTTTTCACTTCTTTTCCCCTTTCAAGGTCTGCTTATGTAGATCTGTGGAAAATCAGTTGTAGCACATCTACATAATCACGGTATAGCATGAGTTTTACTTGTTCGTGTGGCGCCTGTATAACCCAGACCTATTTAAGCGTAAGTTAGTTGAGGGTCCAGATGAATTTTTTAGTTGAGTTCCGAGGTTCCGGGGTGATAGAATAAGAAATGGCAAGATGACTTCATAGTCCTTCTGTATTGAGATCCGTTGCCAGGAGACGACTAGTGAAGACCGGGAATCCTAGTGTGTATGCAACGGTAGACTGGAAATTGTGTAAATCAGCGATAGCATTTGTGAATTGTAATTAAGGGAAATAGTAACCGAAGGGCCAATGGATCCAATCATCTGAACTAGAACCCGTCAATTTCATCACGCATACCCACTCTCACTCACCCACTCGCGTCTGTAATGCAAACACGGCTTTTTTTTTATTTTGAATGTTGCTTATAATTTAATTTAATTTAAATGAAATTGTAAGTAACATGATAAAAACTGTGTTTATATTGTGACATGTTGAGCTATGGATGACGCCCCCCCCGCCAGCCGTGATGCGCCGAGCGAAGCCGAAGTGAGCCGAAGTTAGCCGAGTCCTAGCATCCTGGTCGCTATGCAAAGCGAGTCAACAGCGATGACGTCACCAAAGGTACCGCGGGTTGCTAGGCAGCGCGGGGAAACAGGATTGCGAGAGACGCCGGTGGTAACAGCCGTTACTACCACTAGCGTTACTAGCAACACAGCGCCAGGCAACAAGGGTGCTTATTACGTGGCCGTTTTCTGTATTGTCCGATCGAGGTTACATGAGGAGCAGCGAAGGCTATTCACAGTGAGTCCTCGAGTGAGTCCTGGAGCTACCTCCGAGTTAGTTCCGAGTTAGCCAGCAACTAGTCAGTTGTATTCTGGCATTTGGAGTGTACTATTTGTGATACTGCAGATAGCAGTAATCGTAAATCTGTAATTTGGGTGATTGTAAGTGCGAATGTGAAATAAAATTCGCTATATAAAATACGGCGTGAAGTTATTTGTCGCGATATACGCCCAATACGCGACAATATTATAGATGGAAGTGAGTGAGTGATATAAACCTAAACTTTAAAACGAAGGTGGTGACAGAAAGTGTTCGGAAGACCAGGTGCCGGGTGATCTTCAGTCCCGAGAATTCATTTCATCTCTGAGAAATACATGTACATGTTCTTAGAAGTTTTTAATCGATTTGGACACGTGTCAAAATCTTTATCCGTAATTCAACACGTGGAACCTCAAGCAAGTTGTACGTATTGGTAGATTCTCCATTATATTAAAATTAAAATCCCTATGAATTTTTATTTGATAGTTATTGTCAGACAGGAAACCCGACATTTCGAGAACTTTGGTGCTCTCTGATGATAATGTAGGTAGACAGCAAATGATAATTGAAGTCTTAAAGAAACTTGAGGTTTTATTAAAATCGGTGCTGTCATAAAGGAATAAATCTCTTGGAATGGAATTTAAATATTTATTTTCATTTCTCATTTACGAATAGGCTATTTGTTGTCAAGACATCCATCTTGTTTACGTATAATAAATTTGGACGTCATGTCTTCTAATTGGCAATGTTGACACAGCGCTCTATATAGCACATTACATGCTGTACTAGAGGTTCTGTTTCCCAATGAATAATGCAAGTTCGCAGTGTGGACACACAATTGAACTGCACTCGAAATTTCAGCAGTAGACAGAACATTTGCCAGTGGACTAATAAATTATTCAACATAAATCATGATTTAATTTAAGCAGATACAATAAACTTTTCTCAATTACTGCTCTTTATTGTTGGCATATTTCAAGTACATTGAGAGCTGACAGCTTTCAATTTTATCTCTTAATGAACTGGGCCACAGGCAGCGGTTTTGATGGATTACTGTTCTACTGGCGCTCCGTAGATTTATCGTCGGAGTTACGAGTTCGTTTTTGTTTTTTTTTTGGGGGGGGGGAACGGAGTAAGTTCGTGGTTGTACAAACGGACACCAAGTGATGAGTTACTATAAAGTCTACGAATGTTGTCTGATGAAATATACTTATTATGATGTTCACCAAATGGAACTTACGACACTTATTGCGAAAGACAGAATTGAGATCAATTTTTAAGCAAAGAAGGAGACAAAATTTTAAGTTTTAAGCCAAAGGATACTTTGCTTTTTTGTTTGTTTTTTTTATTCCCAGCGGATAGGACCATCCGTAATATAATTAAGACAATTTTATTGTCTAAGAACAATAATAAAAATTCAAACTTTCTTCATCAATTTCATAATTCTTAAAATAAAACAATTCCTTACAAAGCTAGAAGCAGTGATTTTGTCTTGATATTTAAATAAGGCATTGATCGTTGTGCGAGGCATGCTTATTCTGCTATGTGTAACGTTTTAGAAATTGTCCCTATCCTGTCTTCAGATCATCTTTTATCTTTTTACTGACACGTTTGCCCCTTGAGGACTATGAGGACTACGGCCTTATCGTGGAGAGGAGGTTCGCGCGTCCCAATGGCCAGGAGAGCTATGCTGACGGGAGCCTAAGCTCATGGTAGCGCCACCATACCAAACAGTTCAGAGGGTAGAAGCTCGACGAAGTATACTACCTGGTCCTCCACTTTGGGGGTTCGGCGTGAGGCTAGCAACCCCATCCTGCAAAAAACTTGGTGATACGAATCCCCAGAGCCTATGGCGGAGGTCCTTAGGGGGCGACCAAAACCCACATAACGTTGTAGCGTCAGTAAAGAAGAACCTGGCGACAGTTGGGTTCGAATCCAGTACGTTTGGATACTGGAGTAGTGATTGAGGCTCTGGTAATGAATGACTGTGATAACCAATCACGTGGAAGCTAGTGTGATGCATCTTGTGAAANGAACGGAGTAAGTTCGTGGTTGTACAAACGGACACCAAGTGATGAGTTACTATAAAGTCTACGAATGTTGTCTGATGAAATGTACTTATTACGACGTTCACCAAATGGAACTTCAGAATTGCATTGCGAAAGACAGAATTGAGATCAATTTTTAAGCAAAGAAAGAGACAAAATTTTAAGTTTTAAGCCAAAGGATACTTTGCTTTTTTTTTAGATTCCCAGCGGATAAGACCATCCGTAATATAATTAAGATAATTTTATTGTCCAAGAACAATAATAAGAATTCAAACTTTTTTTCATCAATTTCATAATTCTTAAAATAAAACAATTCCTTACAAAGCTAGGAGCAGTGATTTTGTCTTGATATTTAAATAAGGCATTGATCATTGTGCGAGGCATGCTTATTCTGCTATGTGTGACGTTTTAGGAATTGTCCCTATCCTGTCTTCAGACCATCTTTTATCTTTTTACTGACACGTTTTCCTCTTGAGGACTATGAGGACTACGGCCTTATCGTGGAGAGGAGTTTCGCGCGTCCCAATGGCCGGGAGAGCTATGCTGACGGGAGCCTAAGCTCATGGTAGCGCCACCATACCAAACAGTTCAGAGGGTAGAAGCTCGACGAAGTATACTACCTGGTCCTCCAGTTTGGGGGTTTGGCGTGAGGCTAGCAGCCCAATCCTGGAAAAAAACTTGGTGATACGAATCCTCCAGATCCTATGGCGGAGGTCCTTAGGGGGCGACCAAAACCCACACAACGCTGTAGCGTCAGTAAAGAAGAACCTGGCGACAGTTGGGTTCAAATCCAGTACGTTTGGATACTGGAGTAGTGATTGAGGCGCTGGTAATGAATGGCTGTCAACACAGTGATAACCAATCACGTGGAAGCTTGAGTGATGCAGCTTGTGAAACGTCGGGTACGTGGGCTTGTACGCCAGGCAGCGTCAAACGAAACGCCGTAGCAGTCGACCCCTGTACCGGAATGTTTTCTTGAATATTAGCGATTATTTTTAATCGAATGTCTTCCTATATTCTGTGTGTCTCAGTCATTCAAGTATTCGAACCTTGGTACCTAATTCTGTGATAGGTCTGCTCTTACAAAATTGCTGTTTTGATGACTTACTATCAGATTCTAGAAGTTTGTGAAAGTCTGTGATTCACATCAGTATTAGCAATAACCTCATCCTGAGGATGTTAATTAATGCCACGTGATAACTAAACACAGTGCATCACGCCCTCTACCTTATCAGGTATCCATTGTATAGTGTGTCAGACAAGTTAAACATCAGAATTACAAAAGAGTTCGTTCCGAAAGAACATTATTCCACCGAACCAATGTGTAGTTCGGAAAATGTATCAGGGATGGAAGTTTCGAATGCTCGAATGCTCCTCCTATGCCCGTATCATCTCCAAACGGCATGTACTAGAGACTGTAACCTCATATTTAAAATTAAAAAAAAAACATAAATAAACAAAATAAATAAATAAATATTTCTCAAGGACGGCATCTTTCAACGAAAGTTTCTTTTTCTGTTTAATTTTTTCCTTGAATGATACGGAGAGGGTATATAGCACGCAGTGGTAAAAGGGGAATAATTATAGTGTTCTGGTGGGAAAGCCAGATAGAAAGAAACCCTACAAAGACCTAGACATATGTGGGAGGATAATATTTTCATGGACCTTATACAGATAGGTTGGGGCTGTATGGACCGGATTCATCTGGCTCACTACAGNCAGGGGAAACCGAAGTACTCAGAGAAAACCTGCCCCAGCCCCACTTTGTCCACAAATCCCACATGACCAGACCCAGGCTGCCGCAATGGGAAGCCAACGACAAACCACTTGAGTAATGGCGCGGCCCTGTAGTTAGTTAATTTTAAAGTTTCTTAGACTGGCCTCTTAGACTCTGTCTCCCCTCTGTGTTATGTTACCCCGCATTGCGATGGGCCCCTGCCACGTCCTAAGTGTCCTACCAGTTTTTTGTAAGATTCTCGGTGTAAGAAGCTATTTCTGAATGGAAACATGCCAAAGGGCCTAATCTGTAAAAGGAAGAAGAAGAATTCAGGCTTCTGTGGCTTATGAGAGACCCCAACAATTCATATGAATATCACCTCCGACTTCTGGGCCGAAGATAAACCAAACAGAAGCAGGCGGCAGACTGATGAGTTGAAGAAGAAGCAGACGATGTTCATATTTCAGCAACCTTTAATTTTCCCATAATGTTACTTTCAGAAACATTGAAAACAATTCAATGTGTCATTAAGACCTAACTTTAAATATAATTGAAGGAGAATATTAAAATATAATGCACAGAAATTGTCTTCCTCTCTTGTAAATATTTTTGGGAGCAACATCATTGAGTTAAAACTGCAATATTTCACAGCTGTAGTCCGTTTCAAAAAAGGTCCAGATAACATTACAAGAAGTTGGCCACTGAACATTGTGGCCTCGCGCTAGTGTTCAAAACTTATATTTGGGAGGTTCTCGGTTAGAATATCGTCCCCGACACCGTCTATATAGAGAGACATCTTCGTTTTCCACAGTCGCTGTAGGAAAATACTGGAATTGTTTCTCGGTTGGGACCACGGCTTCCTTCCAAATTCCTTCTAGTTCATCATCCTTCTGTCTCCCTATCATTCGACGCTATATAATCTAGCTACTGACAGTACCTTAAAAATAACCCACAAAATAAAAAAGTGGGGTATGTAAATACTGTAAGTAACCGCAGATAATAATTACTCTTGCCGCATGAATACAGAGCTTGCACCGTCGTTACAAGTACAGGCCGTTCCCGGGTTGCTATGTTTTATCTGCCGTATCAACTTGAACTTACAATATTAATACATTGATACATAGAATTCAACATCCGATATCATACTTCAGGCGTGAAATTTTCTATATCTGATATTCAGGACTATTCATCTGTCTGGACCTACTTTCTTGCGCGCATTTTCGGCAGATGTGCAGTTGCACGATACGACTCGTCACCGCCCCCTCGCCCAGCGGTCGCCACATTGAGGATTGCTTTAAATCTTTGACATTACTCATTCGTTCTTAACTCATTAATTTGCGGCCTAAATAATGTGTAAGGAAATATTTCTTCCAAAGTCCTGGAATGTATCTCACTTGCAATGTAATGTAATCTATGTAAGGGGTGGGCCATAAAAACCGGCCTCAGCACTGCGATCTTCAATGATCTATGACAGGCATGTCGAAGGTGTCGATCGCGGGACGATTTTTGGTCGATCTCATAGGCCTATAAGAAAATTATACGTGAAAAGCATGTAAATTCACTTGTAATATAATATTATTATATTCAGATTTTGAAGGGAAAATACATATTAGTCATTCCTATTTTTCTGTTCTTCATGAAAATTGTTTACACTTGTGTTAAGTGAACTATGGGGAAGTCCCTACTGTATCATTATCACGTGAACTCTTTATTTCATCACTCGTCAGCCGTGTGTGTTCTGATGCAAGAGTGATCAACAGAAGGTGTGATTCACTTCGTTCCCTCCCACCAGTCAATTATGAATCCCCGTACGTTGAACTAACAAGTGATACGTATTATAATATTAGCTGTTAGTGGAGATTTGTAGCTTTGCTGTGCATTAAACAAATATAGAGTTTGGGGATGAGCTCAGTGTAATCAAAAGGACAGTAGGTGCTCTGCCCACGTTATTTTATTAATTTCGAATGCGTCTGTGTTCGTGTGTCAGATAAAACAGTTACCTCGATATAGTGGAAAATGCAAAGCCTCACTATCATTCCAAAAAAGGGTAATCTGGAACGTCAGTATAGTGATCTCCATAGCGGTGGCGTAGTTGTTTGAGAGGCTATGCTGCAAGTCGGAAGGTCGCGGGCTTAAGTCCCGGTGAGGTCATTGGACTTTTTCAATTGACCTAATCCTTCAAACCGCACTATGGCCCTGGGTTCACTCATCCTCTAACAGAAATGATTACCAGAAATTAACTAAATAGTTTTCCTGGGGAGTAAAGGGCGGCCGGCGCGTAAGGCTGACAACCTTACCGCCATCTTTGAGCCGATTGTCTAGATAATGTGGGACACTCAACGTCTCACAACCCTATGGACCTTCACCGCCTGGTACAGGGATACCTTTTTTTTTTAATAGCAGTAAGTATGATGCTGATTTTCCACCCAAAGTGAAATTCGTAAACTTAAGCTCAAAGAACTTAAATTGAAAGTAGCTGCTGAACAACAGTTGATGGCAAAACCAAGGTCACTTTCTAACAATGCAACCAAATCATCCTTCAAGGTTAGCAATCTGATCGTTAAAAAATGCAAACCTTTCACTGAAGGGGAATTTGTAAACGAGAGTTTTCTTGAAATAGCTGATAATCTTTTTGAAGGATTTAAAAATAAGAAAGTGATCATCGCCACTATTCAAGATCTTCAATTGTCAAGAAACACAATTGTGCGGCGAATAGAAATGATGTATGGAAACATAACTGAACAGTTGTTGAAAGCTGTTTCCAATTGTGTTGCTTTCTCCCTCCAACTGGATGAATCTACAGACATCAGAGACACAGCTCAGTCACTAGTGGCTTTTACAACAAACGTCATGTGTCGTGTTATTTTTTCCAATATTTTTGCTTAAAGCGAGGTACGACGATAGGAGGGGGTGGTAGATCACTGGCAGTTTTCACACTAAAAAGTCGATCACAGCCTGTTTGAAGTTGGACATGCATGATCTACGAGTATATGTAATGAATGAATGAATGTATGAGGGGTAGACCTTCTCGGCCCTTGCACCGCAGTCTACAGTGGTCTGTTGTGCTTCACTAGTATACGAGGGGGTACCCAAAAGAAACCGAACTTATTTTTTTTTAACTTATTTATTCAAATTTTAAGCTCAACCCTTCAATCCCCTTCAAAGTTCTCTCCACTTACACTAATACACTTGTCTAGTCTTTTATTCCATTTTTTAAACATTGTCTAAATTCATCTTTTGAGATGCTTGACAGCGCCTCTGTCATTTTTTCCTTTCATGTCTCTTTTCATTCGAGGAAACAAAAAAAAGTCGCATGGGGCAAGGTCGGGTGAGTATGGAGGGTGAGGAACAGGGGTCATACCATTTTTGGTCAAGAATTGTCGTACGGACAGGGCTGTGAGAGCAAAGGCATTGTCATGATGGAAAAACCAGTCACCCGACTGCCACAAATCTGGCCGCTGAGCTCCAAGTCACTCCCGACAGCTCCACAATTTCTTCAATGGTCCGTCGTCGATCTTCCTTGAT
>NW_019718619.1:3249820-3263421 GCF_002891405.2 Cryptotermes secundus | reverse complement strand
ATATTCGTATATATATATATATATATATATATATCCCCTTCTTCAGCTGCATTTCTCTCTGTCCCTTGACAATATTACAAATCATCCCCTAGATAAGAGACTAAGGCACATGACTATCTCTCTTTTTATTCTTCCATTTCTCTTCGCCCCTTGAATTCCTTTTCCTTCCAACATTTCTTCATACTAGGCGCCTCCGTTTCTGTCTCTAACGTGCTGCTCTGTGTATCTTATATGTGAGAATACTGGATGAGTTTTATCTTTCCTTCATACATCCGTGTTTCTATCCCCACTTATTTCATTTCTATCCCCCCCCCATCAACCACCTCCCTCATCTTCAGTATGTTGTGTTACATTTATTCCTTATTTTTGCATATTTGTTATTCGCCATTTTTCACATCTTTGTCTCTTTTTATTTTGCCACGTCTGTGTTTTATCTGTTCCTTCCGGTGCCTATCCGCTTACTTGTTTGCCAAAAGCAACTTCTGCTGATATTTCAGTCTGTATTCATTATACTGTTCTTCACGAATTGTGAACATAGTCTATAAGACTGCATAAGTGTTCAGTACCTCTACGGGATAGCTTGACTGCCGTGAAATGAGGGAGTTGAACCACATCGCTTCATTTTCAATCGTATTATCGCTGTTTGGAATACTGACGTTAGTTTAAACTGATTAGAATGGGAGATTATTAGTTTGGTTCTCAGCAGCGTCCCGATTTTCAAATTAAATTTCTTGAGGGGATGGACCCTGAAAATCTTCGAGGGTGAAACAGATTTGCCGCCTGATTCGCAGTTTCTTGCTTGGCTTACCCTTCTACCCTGAACATGCAGGAAATATGTTGCTCCGAAACGTCGATTGACTTTCATCGGATTACACGGCGTTATGTCCCAGAAGATAGAAATCTTCATAACCGCCAATGTCAAATCCTTAAATCCAAAGTAATTAAAATTTATTCTGCATGTTATTTAATGCATACCCTCTTGTGATCCAAAAATATCGTCCAGAATATTCAAATTTTGAGTAAATAATTTAAAATTATAACTTCATACCTACCATTATTCTCATTATTTATATATTAATTTACTCAAATCCATCAATGTTTTTTATTGAATATATAAAATATTTGTGGATTTCACGTCGGTATGTGGTCAAATTATTATCTTTTCGGGTGTGAAACAAATACTTCCTCCGAAAGGCTGGCGACGTACCCCGGGAGGCCAAAATGTAATATATGGGCACGTATATTGCTTTTTAACTATAGAGGGGTTTTGGGTTGATGATCGGATTTATCGGACTTTTCGATACAGCACGTGATTACACTTTATAATTCACTATTACACACACATATACATACACACACTCACTAGTGTCCACACTCACGTTTTCACTGCCGTTGCTTGGTAGCGGCTTTCAACGGCGAATGTCCCTCTTCCCCTGGATTCCCAAACTTTCCCCGGTCTCATCTACCAGTTTCTAAGAGCAACAGATCACCACGACTGAACCCCAGCATTTCTCGAACAAACTGCAGTTGCAAATTGGTCTTGGTTAGAACATCTCGCTACGAACAGCGTAGAAAGCGACTCTTCCATTATTGCTGTGTTCCCTCGTTGCCATGGAAACATGCTTGTTTGCCGAGCCGTTACTTAATAATGGCTGTTGCATTTTGCATATTATTGCTAGTGGGGTAGGACTAAGTCCCTTGCACTGCGGCCACTTCTGGCCTATTGTACCAGCTACAGATGATAAGTGAGGGTGATGGTGGAGCAATTGGTCGAATTAAGATTGGCAGGGGAAACCGAAGTACTCGGAGAAAACCTTTCTCCACCACAAATCCCACTTGACCAGACCCGGGATCGAAACAGGGCCGCCGCGGTCGGAAGTCAGTAACTAACTACTTGAGCTATGGCGCGGCCAATAATGGCTGTTGCATGGTTCCTTGTTTCGCTGTCGTTGCCTAGAAACGGGCCTCCTTTGTAAATAGCTCTATGAAAAGCATTAAGCGTCTGTGCCTAGTGACTTCTCGTACTTTGCAAATACAGCTATATTGTCGACTAGCTGTGTATAATATTAATGGTAAAAACAAAAATTACTTTTATTTCGTTAAATATTCACCATGGTGAAAATTGTAAAAAGGTAAAGCTGTCCCTGTAACAGGCCATGACGGCCCATAGGGTTGTGAGACGTTGAGGGTCCCACATTATCTAGGCAGTCGACTCATACATGGCGGTAAAGTTGTTAGCCTTACGCGCCGGGCACCCTTTACCCCCAGGAAGATTCCTGGTACTCATTTCTGTTAGAGCCTGAGTCGACCCAAATACCATAGTGCGTCTGGAAGGATTAGGATGTATAATTTTTGAGATAACGATTCAAATCATGAAGAAAATATATAGTTTCATCATTTCTGAAATGGGCTTCACGACTTGCTGTAGATGAATGTTCCTTTCCCTGCATTGCAGCTGCAGAAATTAATTATGTAATAAAATATAATGTTATGCCACAATTTAAGTCAATGTAAATATAAAGTAAATGCTCCAACAGTTGTTGTTACAGGGGAAGGGGTGAAGCAAGCGAGTGCTGCCATCTGGCCCAGTGTATGTATGTTCTTCCTACCTCCCTCCCTTTCGCCCGGGTTTTGCGTCCCTGGATTAATTAGCCAGCCAGGTTAATTAGGCTTACTGAACCCAACACATCCATAACGCTCATGTAGGTAGGTGCTGCTACAGTGTCTGGGAAGTGTACTAGTATCGTGAGAAGAGGCATGGGTTAGGATAGTGCTTCCCAAGTTTTCAGCAACTGTGGACCACTCAGCTATCATAACATCCCCCTTAGCCGTAAACAGCAAGCAGTTGCTCATTCTATCTGCGAATAAGAGAAAAGGTTTGAAATTACTATAAACCACTTTTCCATTCTCCAATTTAAAGTAGTTTTTATTTTAAATAATGATTTAGCAGTGTTTTTAAATCTGAATAATATTATTTATTATATGCGACATTATTATTATTATTATTAGAGGGGGTGTGTTTCCCCGTGCACTTAGACCAATTATTGGTCCATTGTGAGTCCCCCTTTAATTTCTACTGTCGCCATACCCTACCGGTACTGGTGCGTGCTCTCAGCCCCGTTCAGCCAACGAGGTCGGCCCTCGGTACCTGATATTTCCCCCATCTACCAGAGGCATTGGAAACTACTTGGGCGGGAAACTTGTTGCCCAATTTTGTTCAGAGGTCTCGTAGAGACAGGATCTTTTACGTACCGTAAATCTACGACACGGGACCTACGGCTTAACGTCCCTCCCGGAGGACTTGTTCCCTGAATTTTTCCGCCCTTAAAAATTCCACGACCTCCGCCGGGTTTAAACCCGCGTACCTTGAGTCATGAGGTGGGAACTTTACCCCTAGACTACGGAGGCCACTTATGCGACATAATACTATATGAACTATATTACGGAGCATGTAGTGCACCCCGACGGACAACCACTGGTCCGCGGACCACAGTTTGATGAACACTGGATTACGAGGTTTTACAATAGTAAGCAGTCGTGTGTGGAGACCTAGTCATTTATGGGCATGCATCGGATTCAAATTGCCAGGATAGAGTCCAGCGGTTGGCTCTTTTGAACGGGGTAATGTACTTTCCGGTTCCAAAAAGATGGAGAATTTCTTGATGAAGTGAGCGCCTGTTGTCGTCTCGAGATTTTGCTTCATAGAGATATAGTAGTGGTGCTGAGCTAATCGATATTGGGTTTTACTCTTCCGTATCCGGAAGGTAGCATAAAGTTTCAGCTGAATAAACGTAACTTGAAGTTTAATTACATTTCTCATTCTAACCCAGCGCTTAAAGGAATGGATCTTTGTGACAGTTCGTCAAGAATAGCCAAATTCAGGAGCATAAACACTGTCTTATTTGTTGAGAGTGGATAAACGTAAGAAGGACAGTAACATCATGACTGACCTTGCGCAACCTTCAAACGAATATTCAGTAAACGTGTACTGTATCATAATTGTGAGGTCCCCTGTTTCAGCCTTAGTTGACAGCCGAGTCCTATTCTCGAAATCAGTGCTGCGCTAATTCTCTGCTTTGGTTACGGCCGTACTATGGTCCCAATAACTGAATGTTTCATCCTTCGCTGTTCCGCAGAACATTGTAACTTTTGTGTACTTAATGAATTTGTGGTCCTCACAGTGATGGTCACTGAGGTCTCGGAGTGACATACAGCCTCCATTTTCAGGTTTCACAGAGAATGTACTCGCAGTCTTCTTCATTGCCTGTTGAAACTCATGAACTGAAAAATGTCTTCNCCAGCACAGCGCTTCTTTCTCTTCGGCCTTGAGTGCATTCCTCCGAACTACCGATGGGCAAGGTTTCACAGAGAAAGTACTCGCAGTCTTCTTCATTGCTGTTTGTTTCAACTCTGACATGAAACTCGTGAACTGAACAATGTCTTTTTTTCAATGGCTCTTCCAGCCCATTCAGGACCCGGGCCTCTTATTTAGTTCCATAATCATTTGTACACAGACGGTAGGACTCCTTGGACGAGTGATCAGCACGTCACAAGGCTGCTACCTAAACACAGAATAAACGCATAGACACACCAAACATCTATGTCTTGAGTGGGATTCGAACCCACGATCCCAGCGACCGAGCTAGAGAAGGAAGTTCGTGCCTTAGAATGCGAGGCTAATGTGCCCGACAAGAAGTAAAACCTGGGTTATTTAAAACTGAACCGAAATAACGTCTTAGTATTGATTTAATTACTCAGTTGAGAGAAGTTATATAAAATTTAAGGAATTCAGACTTAAGATAGTAAAGATGTAATGATCGGTATTGCTGGTATCAGAGATTGTAGTAATACTATTTCTTCTACTACTGATACTACTGCTACTACTACTACTATTGCCACCATCATCACCACCACTACTACTATTACTACTACTATTGCCACCAGTACTACTACTACTACTACTACTACTACTACTACTAATAATAATAATAATAATAGGCCTAATGGTGATACAGTTATGTTACACAGAGAGAGAGTGTGTATGTTATTCCACTTGACTTTTGTCAGGCCTTGCAATAGCCTGGAATAAGGTAGGTCTTAAAGAAGCTACGATCCAAATTTGTGTCACAGCTTCCTCGATCGCACATCCCCAAGGAAATGGGGAACACAGAGTAATGCAATGAAGTGAACAGGAAACAGGCATGCAATTAATGCTGTATGAGGTATTTGCGCTTACTTTTAGGTTAGGTGCTGATTTTCTGCGGCATTACGTCTGTTGTCACGTGAACAAGCAGAACGGTTTGGTTAAATTTCTAGAATGGTCTGAGAATTTATTTTTGCTGTCCTCTTCAACAATATACCGGAACTTAATTTGTCATAAAGAATAGAATATACATTCAGTAATTACCGTTTCGCGATTTCTGAATTTGTGTTATCTAATATAACTGCTTTTAGGTTGTTAAATTATTAATATGTTAAAATTAAAGTCTGAAGCAATTATTCATGCTTCATATGACTGAGTTGCATAATTCCAGTTCTTATATTTTGGAAAATATTTCTTCGTTAAACTTAACGGAGCGGTATTTTATGAATTGCTATTAATATTTTGGACGCCATATTGTCCAATATGAATGTCATCCAGGTATACTTGTAATCAGATCAACAAGTCTCAAGTCTAATTTCGCACGTAGACTTTCAGTAGAAGTACTATGTCTTCAAATTTAAACATGTTACTTAAATACTTTCAGCAGTATTCCAAATATAAATTGAGTGAAGTCGGTTCAAAATTTTGTCTGTAACAAAAAGAGTTGCCTTTTGTGTTCATATACTGAAGCAGAAGTTGAAAATATGCAGTAGTTACGGTGTCTAGAATTTAGTACTTTGTATGTTAGAAGACTGTAAGTTGCAGACTAATTCGACGTCAATCCTCTCGGACAGAAAAGTGGCAATTCTTACTCAAGGGCATTAGACAATGATTCCATTCATCTCTCGCTGAATTATAATGATTACAATTTAACAGCATAAACAGCCTACAGGGAGTGAAAACACGATGAAGCTATATGACTTTCAAAAGGTAACCATATGTTCCCTCGAAACGGAAGGCTATTTCACTTTCATTATTAATGTTCATTTCTAACAAATACAAAACTATCATTATATTTTAAGTCAAGTATGTACTTGGGAATCTCAACATATTCTTTATTGTAACGTATACTTCAAAATACTGGCACTGTATGAAATATTTAGTAAAAGATTTTTTCAAGTACTGGTTTACAATACAGTATCTCCCCATAATTTGTTATATGTAAGGGAAAGAATGATATAAGAGATGAGAAAGACAGAACAGGAGAAGGGTAGAGAGGAAAATACAAAAGAACGAGAGAATGATAGAGGTAGGAGGTTTCGAGCAACGATGTGTCATGAGTAAGAATCGTGCCGCAGTGGCTGATGGGACTGCGGCATTGGCTTCTGCTCAGGTCCTATATGTCATGCATATAAATCTTAATTATTTATATCACAAACACAACATAGCTCTGACTTCATAAAGCCTTCGGAAGGTGTTGCATTGAACTGGAATTTCTTAAACGTAAGAGTAATCTGCACGTGTTAACATAACGTTTTGTGAAGCATGCCGTCTTCTGGGATGTGGCGCCGTGTAGATATTGTATAAACAGACGTTTCGGAGGAACGTATCGCCTATATCTTTAAGGTAGAAGGAAAAAAGAAAACATCGGTGCAGCCACACGCTCACACTGTTTCTCGTTCGCCGATTTTTTCTTTCTTCTGTCCTGAAGATGGAGGCGATACGTTCCTCCGAAACGTCGGTTTATACAATATCTACACGGCGCCACATCCCAGAAGACGGCATTCTTCATAGTCCTCGTGAAAATCTGGAATCTTACACAATGCAGAAGCGTGGTTCTGCAGCTTGAGAAGTCATGTACATGTATTCGAGAAGTTACTTGCTGGTATAAAACTCGAGATTCACAAGGTTCATAAAAAAGCGGACTCGTCTGTATTGTCATGAGAAAACTGAATTCATTTCACGTCTTCGAAACGTGTATTTATTTTGGTTTGCGAGCCGGAATTGCTTAGTCGGTATAGCTACGGATTAAACGACCGAAAGGTCAGAGTTCGAGTCCGGGTAGGTTCAAGAATTTTCTCTTCTCCACTTCGTCCAGACCGGCTCTGGGGTCCACACAACCTCCTGTCCAATGGATACTGGGGGCTCTTTCCCCGGGGGTAAAGCTGCCAGGGATGAAGCTTCCCACTCACCTCCAACTAGTGCCGAGATCAAGAAAATATGGATCTATATGTTCACTCCCCCATACGCCTTCTTGGCTTAGTGCTTAATTAGTTAAGCACAGGGACAACTTTACCTTTTATGTCTTACCAAAAAATCCGTTCAGTTCTGCACTTTGCTGTTCGCTCATCGTTTCTTTCACGACGAGATCTGCCTCATGCCCCATCCTCGTGCAGGTTCGCTCCGCTTTTCCTTTACCCGGGACTGCTTATTTGTTATATTCACAGCTATCATTAACATCCAGAGGCCGCCTGTTCCATCCGCAACCTGAGGAAGCACTGTTCAGTAATGATGCAGGAGGGTACACGTATCGAGTTTAATAAACGCTTCAAACCCTCGGAGCTGGAAGATAGTGTGTCCCGCACCACACAAGGGATGGTGTTTCATATTATAATAGGCTGTACATTCATAAGGAACAATGTAGAAACATGGAACCAAAGAGTAAGAACGCACGAAATTCATTACATGTAAGTAGATACATTTTAATATATTCTCACTTTTACTGCAATGTAGTAAATGTGTACTGCCTCTTTGGTCTAGTGGTCAGAGTTTCTGGCTACAGATACAGAGGTCTGGATTCGATTCCCGACGCTACTAGATTTTCTGAGAAGTACTCGGTCTGGAACGGGGTCCACTCAGTCTCGTGAGGATAATTGAGGAGCAGCTTCAAGGAAATAGCGACTCCGGTCTAGAAAACCGAAATTAAAGGCCGTGGGGATTCGTTGCGCTAACCACGCGACACTCTCTATCCGCTAAAGTTGGCACTAACTTCCCCGACAAACGGCGATCGCTCAGTCGGTATAGTTCGCTTGCGGACCGAAACCACGGAATAGTAAATGTTTATTTTTATTGCTGTTATTTCGTTTCAAAAGGAACTCAGTGATGAAACTTGGTTCGGCAGAAAAGCCACTACGAGTGGCAGAGACTATCGGAAGAAGAACCCCTAGCTCATGAAATAATGACAGTATTGTCACTTGTTTATGGCTCCGTGACTAATAATAACGGGTTTTGGATTGGATGATTGGATTTGTTGACTCCATCTTTACAATCTCTCTTATTCACAATCGGTTATAGCGCTATCGCTGATCTACCCACTTCACAAATCACTAGGACACGCTCCATCCTCGTCCTCGTTCTCCTTTGTACTCAATTCTGTGCCCTCTTATAATTTCTCGGCACGGACCCCACGGAAAGCCCCGCATTCTTTTATCAAGAATGCATATATTTTGTTTCGTTACGTAACAATAGATATCCTATTGTTCCGCGTGTTTGCTTCTGCGGGAATGTGTTTAACCACCCGTTGCCTAGCAATAAATTATGCCATTGTTGTGTGAACGTACTTCGGGCGTTGCCTAGAAATGGATATACATGTCACAGTGTTGTAAGGAAGATAAAACGCGACGAAATCAAAATCAGGTGATTACTGAAAGAATCAGTAGGGTTCCCATATATCAATAAAGAAAAGGACAAAAAGTATTGGACGAAGCTTCACACGGTGATAAATTCATCATGTAGAAAGATAAATGCGATATCTAAGCAAGCGTTTTAAAAATAAACTATACAAAACCATGACTGAAAACTATTTCTTGTGTTCTCTTCATATTATATTTAAAAACTTTAGATTACACAACAAAGCATTTTCAGTAACGCTAAAACACAATGGAGAGGACTACATAACTTCGCGCCTAGGTCAGTCACTGCGGTACATGTTCTTAATTTGAGTATTGTGTGCTTTAGAACTGCGTATTGAGAAATACAGCAATGCAAGAAGGGAAGAAACGATAAACAAATGCTGTTCTTATTGAATGGCAGTTTTTAGCATTTAAACTGTATTGTTAGCATTCATATTACAATACCGCATCGCCGTAACTAATCTACACAGGAAAATGGCAATTGAAAGTTCACTAGCAAACGTAAATGTTTCTTAATCCCAGATTTCGTTTAAACGTAAGAAAAGGGACATATCTGCGTCCTGAAAACATTTGTGGGACGCCGGGACATGGGTAGTAAAAACCGGACCTATGGGCATCTTAAATGTAAAATTGTCTCTGTGCTTAACTAATTAAATACTACGCCATTAAGACGTATAGGGGAGTGGATGTATAGATCCACGTTTTCATGACCTTGGCACTGGTTGGAGGTGAGTGGGAAACTTCAAGCCCCGGCGGCTCTAACCCTCGGAAAAGACCCCGTTACCCATTGGATAGGAGTCTGAGTGGGTCACAGAGCCGGTCTGGGCGATATAGAGAGGAGAAACTTCTTGACCTTACCGGGACTCTAACTCTGATCCCGCTGTCAGTCGCTATGGACTGCACTATCCCGGCTCTTATGTACACCCTAAGTTCTCTCAAACCAGCTTACGGCCTGTACTCGTATATTGTTCAACACGCAGTTCCAGCGAATTTATCAGATCCTAGTACACACGTAGGCTTACAGCAGGTTGAATTAGTTGATTCATTATTTCTGAGCACGCCTCCTATTTCTGTGCCTGTCGTAAGTGCAAGCGCAGCTCGTATAGTTCGCCCCGCCTGATTACTAGCGGCCCCAGTAACGCTTTTCACTTAATCGCCAGTTAGTGTCTGGAAGAGAGAGTCATTAAGATCGAATTTGTGTAGTGCTATAGAGAGTCCGTTGTAAATATGTAATATCCATAAAGATTATAAAATATTATCTGCTGTTGTCTAAGTTAAAGGAGTAAAAATCGTGTTCTCGACTGAAGTCCTAAGTCCACAATTGTAGTGCTTGCTTTTCGGGATACAAACAGTACATAAAATTACTGTGCATGTTGTTTATTACCTAATCGAAACGAAACTCTGGTGAGTTAAATTTCCAACAATAGAGACTTAAGTGCTTTTTTTTTTTACATATTTCTTAATTATATTACTTCCAAAATGCACTGTTTACTTCATTAGTTTGCACATGTGGGTGTTGTCAGGCCTTATCCATGGTTTGCTAGTGGCTCTGTCAAGGAAAACAAAACAGATTATATTTGTTACTCTGTTCAGTTGCCTGATGAAAAAATCGGAACGGTTTCCGAAACTTTGTGGTTTGAAGAAACATGAATTCTGGAAAATTATCTCCAAAATATCAGTGAGAAAGATTGTTATGCAGCATCGTCAGAAACATTTAACGTGCCGTAGCTATTGCTGCTGTTGTATTACAGCATGTAGAGCCGTTACTATGCAACGACCGCGAGATAAACATATATACCAGAGCTGATTCTAAGCAACAGCTCGGTAAATACGTTCCTGCGACAACGGATGCGTATGCAGCAATATAGGTATTGTTGGATGCCTTGTCTTCGACGCGGTCCGTGCCGAGAAGTTAGAAGTTAGACGGTTCTGGCAACCAACACCGTTCTGTACGGGAGTCTGTGAAGAAAAAGAGTTCAGATGGAAGGAAGCCACCCTTCAGAGAGGCAGAGGAAGCAGAAGAATAACCATTGTTATAATCCATTACCAGACAACTACTATTGAAGATACCGCGGGCTGAAAAAGTTTTAGCGTGATTTTGTAAAATGTGGAAATCATTGATGGCGCTGTAATTAAGTGTAATTACGATAGGTGTGTGCTCAAGTGGTCAATAAATCCAATATGGAAACCAAAATCCCGTCGAAAGTCACTATACTACGTGAGAATATTAATAAAATTTGCCGGTAGAGATTCTTAAAGCTCGGCAAAATGTTCCTAGTAATATGTTTATTCATTATGAACTTTTTTTATTGCTAGTGGGGTGGGACTGAGTCCCTTGTACTGCGGCCACTTCTGGCCTCTTGTACCAGCCCCAGATGATAGGTGAGGGTGATTGTGGAGCAATGGGTGGGATGAAGATTGGCAGGGGAAACTGAAGTACTCGGAGAAAACCTGCCCCAGCGTCACTTTGTCCACCACAAATCTCACTTGACCAGACCCGGGATCGAACGCGGGCCGCCGCGGTGGGAAGCCAGCGTCTAACAGCTTTAGTTATGGCGCGGCCATTCATTATGAACTTTCTGAGAAACTAATTGACATTAATCCGGTCAAGAAAATTCCAGCCCCCATCTTATTTTATTCTGGAAGTGTGATTGTTGTGTTCCTATGGGTCTACCGCTTGACCCTATGCTGACAAATAATCCAATCCGAAACCTTATAAATTATTTCTTCGACGCCTATTTTAATATCATTTTGTCACATACTCCCACATTTCTCAAGAGCCACTCGGTAGTGTAGTTGGTTGGGGCACTATGTTGCAAGCCGGAAGATCACGTGAGTACCAGGAATCTTCCTGGCTGACAACCTCACTGCCATCTGTGATCCAATTGTCTAGGAAATGTGGGAGCCTCTACGTCTCACAATCCAACGGGCTCCACGGCCTGTTAATAACACTTTTTGGTGAATATTGCTGGATCCGTACTTTAATTACTCCAGATTATAAACGATTTTGTTCATGGTAATATTTTAAGTTTTTCGTCACGAAGTTTAAGTGTTTTTAAATATGTTTTTTTTTTTTGGAGTTATTCTCACACAGGCCTAAATGTTACACTAATTTCTTCTCCCTTTAATTTAATGAGTATCGTGGGCATATTTCCATGTGAGCATGCGTGCGTGCGTGCGTGTGTGTGGAGCAATCCTGTCAGTGACTCGTGGCATCATGCCCTCCACAGGCCTGACCTAGTCCGCGAGATCGGACATGAGCTGAACCGGATTCTCGTATCTTCTGCTGTTATCGCTTTATGTAAATTGTTCATGATATTCTTATGTGAAGACACATGAACTCAAGAACACGAAGCGGATCTGAAACGGATATATATATATATGTCTCCATTTAGATATCAATTTCCCTGTGTCAGTTTACCGCAGGTTAATAGAAATCACGATAAAAAATAAGGTCTATACACGTATTTCATATTCAGTAGAGCGGTGTTTCGAAACCTTCGCTCACATCTTTCGGAACCTCAGACTTGTAGTCTTACTTCTCCCTCTATTTATGTCAGAATCAGTTAATTCGTATAAGACTCATGACACATTATGACTGAGCTCTAAGGAGAGAGGTATGAGGTAAAACCATATGCAAGTTGCCATCGAAGTACGACTTGTTTATTTCCTGTGTAGACTCTGTGTTACAAAGACCCCGACATGTTTCGGAGTGTGACAGTATGAGTACGTAAAAAAGAAAGGCAAAGTTATTCCTGTTATTAATTTTCAACGCTCTCTTTGTCTGTGTGTACGTCCCTCGCCACGTCATTTCAACTTTGCAGAAAATCCCATTTTAAATAAATTTCAAACTGGAAACATGCTATTGCAGAACACCCTAATCGCATTCGAGTACTTTCTAATTTTCTACATTCAGTAACTGCAGCATGGCGGAAGCACGAAACAATGGGACTAAAGTGGCACAAGTTCCGCTTAATCTAAGGCCCCGAATTGGTATACAGTAATAGATCTTGGAAAGAAGGGCGACTTTTGTAGTGCGTTGTTTTTGTAGAATGTGAAACAAGAATGCGGAGGCTGCATGAAATATATATTTAGCTTTCGATATTATGGAAATAGCTAATACATTATTAGAGGTAGGCCTTTGAAATTGAGCAACCAAATCATTAACATATCAGAGCCTACATACTATGTAGGAAATGATGTTTGTAAATGAACAGTTATTTACTTGGGGAAGGCGTGAGAGACTTAGAGATTATGTCCGTCAATTTTACAAAATTAATTATCAAGTTCTTCAAATGATATTATTCTGTAGAATATTTACAACTTTAAGTCATAAAAATTGCATTCAACCAGTTCTGCCTTATAGCTATCCACGCATTAGGCCTGCCCGCTAGACCGTTAGTTAATTGTTGGATTGTAAATCTGCATTACATAACCTTCTAATGTTCCATGGTTACTGTATACGGGGTGTTTCACGACTTTAGGGCATAACTGCAGGAGGTGATTTCCTAGGTCTTTGTGATCAAAAAAGTTCATATAAACATGTGTCCGATTTTGGACGGTTACGGAGTTATGACCGTTTTCTCATTCCCTTACACGCCCTCGTGTGAACCGCGTCTGTCATCTGGCGGGTCGCTATTTTTAGCCAGCTACAGAAGGCGTTCTCGTTATCTCGACACTTGAGAGGTACCTAAGACGTGGTGGGTTGGTATTTCCGGCCACGGCTAGTGAGGCGGCTACTGTCGTTCAGAACAATTTTCATCTCGGTGCGTCTGTTACGTTCACGATGCCATTTACATTTTCATTTCAGGAGTATGCAGATATGATTCATGTGTACGGGTTTTGTGACGGTAACTCAGTTCTTGCCGTAGCTGAATATCAGCAAC